>NC_132807.1:17939362-18196862 GCF_048594095.1 Paramormyrops kingsleyae
CTGAAAAACGAGCTCCAGGATGCCAAGATGGCCGCCGTGGATGCCGAGCTGAAACCCCTCCCTGGAGAATCGGTCAGCGCGCGTCTCCCTGACAGTTAATTAGCCATATAGCCGCTACAGCATGTAAATCATTTAACGGCCCCATTTCAGCCATGTCTAATAATTCTTTGTCGCTGTGGCTGTAAATGATTTTGAGTGTAAGGCAGGGGGGTCTGCCACCCGCTGTGGGGTCTACAGAGCCCTTGTAGGGGGAATAAACGTGCCCCCCATCCCTGCTCTGAGCTCTTCATTTGGAGGGACTGGGTTAAGAGGAGTTGAAAGCCTCTGACTGACTGCTAAGTGTCACATGCATTAACGAGGCGGCGTCCTTCTCGCTCAGCTTGAGAAGTGTGCCCAGGATCTCGGAAGCACCTCCAAGGCTGTGGGCTCCTCCATGGCCCAGCTTCTCACCTGTGCCGCCCAGGGCAACGAGCATTACACAGGTAGAGCAGCGACCGTGGGCAGCCCAGGGGGGGCGCTGTACATCACCGTGAACATGGTCGGGGAAGGTTCTATCTCTGAATCCCACAGTGACCTTTCCACCACATGAATCTCCATATCTGTGGAACAGCAACGCCAGTTGTGCGTCGTGATCCATCCCGTTATCCTGAATGATCCCGCGGCTCGCTGACCTGGGATCAGTCAGAGCTCCCTCCCACCTTTCCGTTCGCCAGACTTGCGTTCCGGCTTCCTAAATCTCGGTTAAACCCGAATGCCGCCGATCTTTTATTTTGATTTAGCACGTCTCGTACGTCTAGCATTTGTTTGTCTTGATATAATAGCTCACAGAAATATGGCCGCTGTCATTTTCTCAGGCCAAAGTAATCGTCTGAATCATTTCCTCGGAGCGGTACTTAGCTTGTAAGGGGTGACAGGCATTTTTATTGTCTGGGTCCAGTTATTGCCGAAACTGCTATTTATACTCTACATTTATGTATGTATTTATATATCCAGTAATACTCGCAGCCTGCATTGGAGTGTACTTTGAATGTCACACATGCCACCGCTGTCCGTCCAGGTGTGGCAGCCAGGGAGACCGCTCAGGCCCTGAAGACGCTGGCCCAAGCCGCCCGCGGTGTCGCCGCCTCCACCATGGATCCCCAGTCCGCAGCGGCCATGTTGGACTCGGCCCGCGATGTAATGGAGGGCTCCGCCATGCTGATTCATGAGGCCAAGCAGGCCCTGGTCTCCCCAGGGGACGCCGAGAGCCAACAGAGGCTGGCACAGGTGAGGAACCGGGCCCCGTGCTGACTCAGTAACCATGGCAACCTTACTGTATGGTTACCACGGTTACCTTTCTGTACTTTATGAAGTAACCCCATCGGACTAGATTATTAAAGATAGCATGCTTATTGTAACAGTTTCTTTCGTTTTGATAATGAAACTTTCTCTCTGATGCTTGAACTCATGTCCTATAGTCATAGTAAGGCTGAATTGCTGTTTCAAAATTTTAGTTACTGGCCTTGAGTTGAAGATTCTATGGGTCGTCCAACAGTTTTTAATTATCACTAAATCCAGGTAATCACCATTGCAACTACTCCCCACAAAAAGGAGAATTCTCCAGTGTCACATTTTTCCTAAGCGCCGATATTAGAGAACAAAATATCCATGTTAAGGAAAAAAAAATTCTACCACATGCCTGTATCTTTCAGGGCAGTGAATCAGGTGATACTGGGGCTCTTTCTGGAAGGTTTGCCAGGGGAACAGTGAGGACATTTTCTCACAGACAGACCCGTGTGCTGCTTTCATTCAAACCCTCATCCACAAGGCCGCCGTTGAATGTTAAGGGAACAAAACAACTCCATCTTCTGCAAACAGATGTGTTAAATTATAAAAGTAATCCATTCCATTTTGGTCATTTATTTAAAAAGAAAGCCAGCAGCTAGTTAGTGACGCATGCAATTAAACTGCAGACTGCGGTGCTGCTGAGGATAATGGCCACTGCCGCGTTTCCGGCAGGTTCCGTAAGGGTCGTGCATTCTGGCCGCTTCATTCATCTCCCTTTCGCTGGGTCCATGTGGGGCCCCTGTCACCCTCTGTCACTGCAGTCCATCTGTAGATGCTCGTTTAGATTTCCGTGTGCATGCAAAACATCTTTGCTTTCAGAATATGGAAGAATAGCCAAAATATTTTGCTAATAAACTTCCATAACCGCTCAAGTTACACGCTTTGTTAGCATAACGGCGCTAAAACGAGGCTAAATCAGATATAACCAATGAGCTTTAATTCAGCCTGGTGCTGTGTTACCGTGTGTCCGGGTTTCCCAGGTCGCGTCCTCTTTTGGTGTCCCTGTCTGGGAGTCCGGGCGGCTTTTCAAAAATCAGCGGTTTGTCCAGGTTTAGCGTTGCAACCTGTATGACCCAGTGCTGCAAGTTACAGTGCAGTAGCAAGTGAAGGAAAATGCACCAATTTTCAATATACGGCATCCACTGCATCATCGCACAGCATTTACAAGGCTCGTGCACACGTTCACTTTTAAAAATTAAACAATCTGCACATCCCTATATGTCACGCTGCTCACGAGTAACATCACCTTCCAGATACCTTTCTCACTTTGATACTTGATATTTGTTTTTGTGGTGAACAGTGAATCGCATTTAGCCTGGCCATCGGTGGTGTGAGTGTGGAACCATAAATGCGGGTTCCCATCCTCAGCGCGTGTGCCGGTGTCCCTGTTCTCAGGTGGCCAAGGCCGTGTCCCACTCCCTGAATAACTGCGTCAACTGTCTGCCGGGCCAGAAGGACGTGGACATGGCGCTGAAGAGCATCGGCGAGGCCAGCAAGAGGCTCCTGGTGGACAGTGTGAGAGCTCCTGTCCTCGTGTCGCTAATCTGAACAGTCCCCACATTGTCTCTCTACACTGTCAGAAAAAAACGATACAACCCTGGTACAACTTTATTGCTTAAGGTACAAACAACATTAATGTACCCCCAGTGGTGCTATAATGTTCCTCAGAGTCCATTTCTGTACCATTATACTAAAAGGTACATTAACCTACAGCTAGGGTATAATTGGCAGGCCCAGTGAAAAGTACTTCTACCCTCAGAAGTACAAATCGGTACGTATTCTTCTGACAATGTAGCAACACGCTCACAGCACCGCGGCCACTGCCGGTTCTGACTGCGTGCCGCCTGTGCCACCTCCAGCTTCCCCCCACCACCAAGTCCTTCCAGGAAGCCCAGAGCGACCTGAACCAAACTGCGGCCGACCTCAACCACTCGGCCGGGGAGGTCGTCCACTCGTCCCGCGGCACCAGCAGCCAGCTGGCCGTGGCGTCCGGCAAATTCAGCGAGGATTTCGACGAGTTCCTGGACGCCGGCATCGAGATGGCAGGACACACTCAGGTACCACTGCATCCTCCTCCGCCACTCTTACTGCCATGGCGTGCCAGACTGGTCTGAACCGGAGGTAGTGTTTATATTGTCAGTCTACATTTAGGACGGATTGAAACATTTAAGTGACGCGATAAATGGTGCGTCCTGTGGGTGGCGCTGCTCCCTCACACCTCCATGGCTGGGGTTCGAAGCCTCCCTACACCTGGCTGGTTTTATACCACAGTTTGAAGACATGCAGTTTGATAAACTGGCAACTGAAAATTGCCCATAGGGTGAATGTGTTTGTGTCCCCTACAACAGACTGACGTCCTGTCCAGGGTGAACCCCTGCTATGTGTCCTATGTTGCCTGGGTTCCAGGTTGATGGATGGATGGATAGTTGGGCTCTTAAATTATGAAATGCCTCCATCAGCGTTTGATTCATTAAACGTTTATTTAGGCTAATGGCCGCCCTCATCCAGAGCATTATTCATCGGGGGGGTGGCCTTGGGTCTTGTTTGTGTTCGTCACAAAGCAACAAGCTCCCCAACAAGTGTGAAAATAACTTCTTTGTTTCTGCCCTGCTGTTGCATTCTGCCTTTTTTAGTGCAAGGAAGACCAGTTCCAAGTCATCGGGAACCTGAAGAGCATTTCCATGGCCTCCAGCAAGCTGCTCCTGGCCGCCAAGTCCCTCTCGGTGGATCCCGGCGCCGCCAATGCCAAGAATCTCCTGGCCGCCGCCGCAAGGTGGGATGGGGGAGCGAGATCGCAACGGTGATGCCGTTTGCAGGCGGTGCTCTTGAAGTGCCGAAGGAAAATGAGTGTCTCTGACTGGGAACTTCTGTCTGTTTGTCAGTCTGTGGTTCCTCGGTCTTCTTGTGGACTTAATCCAGTCTGTCATGTATTAAACGTGATGTGTCGCTCACTTGTGAGCATCCTGCTTGTAGCTGCCCCCCCCCCGACAGCTCATTTCCACCCGGGTCAGTCGCAGATTGGACACACGCCGTGACTGTCACGGAACCCTAACCCTGACATTGCCGCACGTTGGATCCCGGGCCCCATGTCTGACTGCCGCCGCTTTTCCACCCATTTCAGAGCCGTGACTGAGAGCATCAATCAGCTGATCACGCTGTGTACCCAGCAGGCCCCGGGGCAGAAGGAGTGCGACAACGCCCTGCGTGAGCTCGAGGTACGGCTGCGTCCGTGCCGCTTATGGAGATGGCCACCCAGCTATTCGCTCTCCTGTTGTCCTGTCGTCCAGGAAACCAGGCACCTACGTGACAGTTCTGTTATTCTAGAGAAATATCTTAATTTGTCTTAATCTGAGCTTTTTTCGGGATCTATAGTTTTCATTTCAGGTGAACTGGTAACTATTAGTTTTGTGTGTGAGACGTGATCGCTTGGAGCTCTCTGCAGGTGAGGCATGGTCCCTGTTTGTGCTACAAATGCTGGTTATGTCAGCCCTGCTTCCTCCCACACCCCCATCTTTGTGGCTCCACATCAGTGCTCTGTGGGGGCTGTTAGCTTCTTTAAATAATGCTGCTTAGCCCAGAGGGCCCCTGTATTGGAGAGAGCTACTCGGTTTCATTTAAAAGGCAACATTCTTCCTCTTCTTGGGCCTTTGCCAAGAAGAGAGTGGCGGCCACCTACCATGAATGTGTGTGTGTATCTCTGGGTCTGTGTGTGTGAGACTGTATCTATCTGTGTAGTTCCATATTTTAGCTGGATAGTGCATCCTGACACAATCAGCCTTGTGTAGATTCGCTGGTTTAAATATGGAGAGGTGACAAGGGCCCCTTGCTAAGGGAACCTTCAGCCTCGAACCCGTGACTTTTATTTACTCTCTGCCCCATCTGGTGGTGCGCGCAGGCGGTGAGGGGCATGCTGGACAACCCCAGCGAGCCGGTCAGCGACCTCTCCTACTTCGACTGCATCGAGAGCGTCATGGAGAACTCAAAGGTAGGGGGCACCTGTGAGGACGCAGGCTTTCCAGCTGGGTGGGGCACACGTGTGATCATCTCCTTCGCTCCCTCCCAGGTCCTCGGGGAGTCTATGGCGGGCATTTCTCAAAACTGCAAGACGGGAGACGTGCCAGCTTTTGGGGAGTGCGTGGGCGTGGCCTCCAAAGCCTTATGCGGCCTGACTGAGGCTGGAGGACAGGTGAGGCCAGCGGGGCTCCTGCCATGTGGCGCCCCCTGTTGGAGGGATATCAGATGCCATCCCACCCCACACTGTTCAAAATGTGGTTAATTTTATGCGGCTTATGTGTTTCAGTTATCATGTTCGTTCAGATCTTGCTGAGTGGTGTTTCTCCTCCTCCTCCTCCTCCTCCTCCTCCTCTCCTCTGTAGGCCTCTTACTTGGTCGGTGTGTCTGACCCAAACAGCCAGTCAGGCCACCAGGGCTTGGTGGACCCCATCCAGTTCGCTCGAGCCAATCAGGCCATTCAGATGGCCTGTCAGAACCTAGTGGACCCAGCCAGCAGCCCGTCCCAGGTCAGCGCATCCTGGGTCATTGGGAGGACCTGAGATTGAACTGCCCTACCCCCTTGTCGTCCCCCGCGACCACCCCCCCCCATCCCCCCCCAGTAAACATTCTCTGAAGGTCTCATTCACCACCAGGTGCTGTCTGCAGCCACCATCGTCGCCAAACACACGTCAGCGCTCTGCAACGCCTGCCGCCTGGCCTCGTCTAAGACGGCCAACCCCGTGGCCAAGAGGCACTTCGTCCAGTCAGCCAAGGAGGTCGCCAACAGCACGGCCAACCTCGTCAAGACCATCAAGGTGCACCGTCTCCTCCACTCCCCATGAAACATCTGCTGCTGGTGTGGAATGGGATTTAGATTTACCCCCAGTATTATTGGCTGAAGGTGGTACCACTCGCTGTCGCCCCCTGCAGGCCCTGGACGGTGACTTCTCCGAGGAGAACCGGGACAAGTGCCGCGTGGCCACGGCGCCCCTCATCCAGGCCGTGGAGAATCTCACCACGTTTGCCTCAAACCCGGAATTCGCCAGCATCCCCGCGCAGATCAGCAGCGAGGTACTGAGCTCCATCATGACCTGAATCCTTGGCCAGTCACAGCTGCCGATCACCTCCGGTATCTGAAGGTGTTTTTCTTTCAAGATGACTTCCTTAAAGCGAATGGGATCAAATTTACACTCATCTCTCTGCTTCGGTGCAGTTGGTGTAACCCTGAGCTTCTTAACCAAACTCAAAAGGAGAAGCAGACCATCCATGGTCATAGCATTAGAGGGTGGTGACCTCAGTAGTTTATTCTGCATGAGTTCTATGTCTTGTTTTGAGTGATTATATTAATCTGCTGACATCCCCTGGTAGATATTAATCAGGTGGCTTAGTATTTAAGGACTTAAGCTTGGAGCCCGAAGGCTGCAAAGCATGAATTGTTTAAGAAAAATATGAATCACGTACAGAGACCCTTTTGATCCCAGTCAGGAATTTTTCAGTAATACCCAGAAACCCAAGCTGGAGTCCGGTCCCGTGTTTCAGTGGCGTCCCCTGGAGGTGTGGTTAGCAGTTGGCTGATGACCATGTCTTCCCGACGTGCAGGGCTCGGCGGCTCAGGAGCCCATCATCCAATCCGCTCGTGCCATGCTGGACAGCTCCACTGAGCTCCTCAAGACTGCTCGCTCATTGGTCATCAACCCAAAGGACCCGCCCACCTGGTCCATCTTGGCCAGCCACTCGCGCACCGTCTCGGACTCCATCAAGAGCCTCATCACAGCCATCAGGTTCGTCCCCCGGCACTGACTTTGGCAGCTTCTCTATGCTCCCTCGTTCATGGCTTCTGACATCATCATCTTCAGATCTTTCTTCACTCCATAATATACAAATGTCTTTTTTAAAAAATAAATAAATAAATGAGCCTCATGTTGAAAATGCTCTCCTTTCCGCTAAAATAGTCGTTACTCAGAGCCAGAACAACATGCAAGACTGTTCCACATTTTATTTTGTGGTGCCCCCAGCCTCAACATGAAATTCTTCTAAAAATGGGTCATTGTGTTACATTACAGTAACTTTATTACGGATTTGCACCAAGTGGCCAGCCTCGAGTTTTTCTAAGCAGTAAAATGATCGTATTCTTCCTGGCCAGGGAATCTGAGCTGGAAGCTGCCAGTTTTGTTCTATGGTCTTGTAATGTAAATAAAAATATTGGAATGATATTCGGGGGGGAACCTATTGGTATAAAGCCTGCTGTCAGGGCTGATGTCGATCTCTGTCACCGACTGAAAAAAACGATTGGGCCTCGATTAGACCCTTTGCAAAGTGGAACAGAAACCTTTGCCCATGTTATTGGAGAATGAGTTTTTTTTTTCCCTGTGCAGAATGCAAAGTGCTCTGTTCATGCAGCATGTAATATAATTAGTTTCTGGATGCCCAGGACGACATCTGGGGATTATCTGAAGGCCCTTTTATCGTTTTAGTGGAATTCCCCTGTAAGTAACAGGGAGGATCCTTGTGTTGGTACTTGGGCTGTAACGGCGCTCAAATCTTCGAGGGGTGACTTGGCTGCTGGAGCGGGGTGCCCCCGGTTTCCCGGGCCCCCCCTTGACAGCGGACACACCATGTTGCTCTGTCCCCCTCCCCACCCCCCAGGGATAAAGCTCCGGGGCAGAGGGAGTGTGACTCCTCCATCGACAACATCAACAAGTGCATCCGGGACATTGAGCAGGCGTCCCTGGCTGCCGTCAACCAGAGCCTCCCCAGCCGTGATGACATCTCCCTGGAGGTAATCACTACGCTGCCAGCTCATCACTCTGCCTGTGCCAGGGGAGATTTTAGGATCTTTTTTTAAGCTGGGGGACAGAAGAGAGGCCATAATTTCAGCAGAGGGGCCTACTGTTTCATTAGCCAATAGTATTTTTTGAATCGGTAGGTGATGGGAAGGTTCACACTGTGGGCCAATTAGCTTTCAGCTCAGCCTGTGCCCCTGTGGCAGCCCCCCTGTATGCACCCCTGGCCTGCACGACCCCCACCCCCATGACTCAGCAGCACACATCTTTAACATAGTACTAACCCATTTCTTCATCGTTAAGGCCCCCACGCTTCAGGAACCTGCCGGTTTGTGCCTTTTTGAGGCCTGAATTCAGTCTGACGGCCTCGTTTCTGGTGTCCCGGTTTTCTCCGGCCTAATTCCCTCTGGGATAGTGTCTCCTGCAATCCCTGGCGGCTTCCATGTGGCACTTTCACGGTCTGTACCGCCTCCACAGGCCCTGCAGGAGCAGCTGACGTCCGCCGTGCAGGAGATCGGACACCTCATCGACCCCATCTCCACAGCGGCGAGGGGGGAGGCCGCCCAGCTGGGCCACAAGGTGCGCACACACAACACGCCGGTTACAGCATGACGCTGCGGTCCGAGCCTGACCCGGCCGCGTGTCTCGCCCTACGCAGGTCACCCGGCTGGCCAGCTACTTCGAGCCGCTCATCGTGGCGTCTGTGGGGGTTGCCTCCAAGATCCTTGATCACCAGCAGCAGATGACCATCATGGACCAGACGAAGACTCTGGCTGAGTCGGCCCTGCAGATGCTATACGCTGCTAAGGAGGGCGGAGGCAACCCCAAGGTCTGCCCCAATCGACCGCGTAGCCTTTTTGATGATGATGAGGATGATGATGAGGATGATGATAATGAGGATGATGATCCCCCCTCCCCCAGGCGGCGCACACCCACGACGCCATCGCCGAGGCAGCCCAGCTGATGAAGGAGGCTGTTGACGACATCATGGTGACGCTGAACGAAGCCGCTAGTGAAGTGGGCATGGTGGGAGGCATGGTGGAGTCTATCGCCGAGGCCATGGGCAGGGTGAGTCGGGGGGGGGGGGCGGGGGGGCACTGTCCACATAGTAACTTCACTGACCTCGCTAAGATGGAAGCCCCCTCTGTAAGGTCCTTGAGGGCCCCCTTTGCTGGATAGGACACTCATCGCCCCCTCTTGCCCACAGTTGCCTTGTGCTAATGTTCGCGCCTAACGCTAACTCCTTACTCCCCCAGCTGGATGAAGGCACCCCCCCAGAGCCCGAGGGCTCCTTCGTGGATTACCAGACCACCATGGTGAAGTTCTCCAAGGCCGTCGCCGTCACAGCCCAGGAGATGGTGGGTGAAACACTGAGCCGTCGTGAAAGTTCGCCACACCCATTCTTGAGCTCAGTAACCATGGCAATCTGTGCCCCCCCTCGCCCCCGCCGCAGATGACCAAGTCGGTGACCAGCCCGGAGGAGCTGGGGGGGCTGGCCTCGCAGGTGACAGCCGACTACAGCCAGTTGGCCCTGCAGGGGCGCCTGGCAGCCGCCACCGCAGAACCGGAGGAGGTAAGAGAGAGAGACCGAGCAGCTCAAGATTGCCCCCTGCCTGCGGCCCCCGTGAGCTGCATCCTCTATCTGCGAACCTGGGCCCGAATGACATGCCTGTGCTATTAGCCAGTCTGATTAAAGAATACCAATATGTGAAAGACAGCTAGCCTCTGTATTTAAGCTTTGTGTTTGTCATATGTTCATTTTTACGTAATATAGTGGAGCTTTGTTAAAGGCATATAAAGTCATGTGACCGACTGCTGTGCCCGCAGATCGGCTTCCAGATCCGGACGCGGGTGCAGGAGCTGGGCCACGGCTGCATCCTGCTGGTGCAGAAGGCTGGGGCCCTACAGCTGAGCCCCACGGACAGCTTCAGCAAGAAGGAGCTCATCGAGAGTGCCCGCGCCGTCACCGAGAAGGTGGGGGCCGCAGACACGGCGATCGCTCCCAGCAGTATACTTTGTTGATTTGCTGACCACATTTTACTGCATAATTTTATTTTTTTTGTGGTGAACACTGCGGCATGGTCTTGCCTCTGAGGTATGGGATGTGAGTCCATCAGCGACATTCATAGACAGTGTCCCGTTTACCTGTGTAGTCTTCCTTCGGTTGTTTACCCGAAAATGCTGTGATGCGGGCCAGCCACTCGGGGGCGCTGTCCACCGCGTGACTGCACCTCTCGGATGGGTTTTCCAGTCGTGATCGCTGCCACTATCCTGACTGGTTTCTATTTTCCCCACTCGGTTCCGCCGATTCACTCGATTCAGTTTGAGGTTTGTTGCGGCCTTGTGTAATTTGCGGGTGTATATGTAAAGAGCTCCGAAGCCCGGGACTCATTTAAAGGTGTTTTTCATTAAGTGGCTTGTGAAGGACTGACAGCAGGCCCCTCGCTCTCCACTGTGCCGCATCTCTCGCTCCTTATCTCAGCAGCCCCTGCTCATTCACGACTGCATGACGCCGTAATTACCGGCACGGAGATGCTGCCCGTGCAGATGTCTTCTGTGGGTGACGCTGCCAGTGCGTGCGAGTGACGCTGTTTTTTTCCGGTAACCATGTGATCCGGATCACTGGCTCCGCCCCCCCTGCCTACCCCACAGGTCTCCTTGGTACTGTCAGCTCTGCAGGCGGGAAACAAAGGCACCCAGGCGTGCATCACGGCCGGCAGCGCCGTCTCCGGCATCATCGCTGACCTGGACACCACTATCATGTTCGCCTCAGCCGGCACGCTAAATGCGGAAAACGACGAGTCCTTCGCCGACCACAGGTGAGGCGAGGAACGCCGACGGACTACGGTCTGCACTGGGGGGGCCAGATGCCTGGCCCGGAGGGACGAATTGTTCCACATGTGCAGAGGAATTCTTGGATGGAAAAGCAGAGAAAGCTCAAGCAGAGACAACTCAATTCAGTTGAAAAATCCCTTTTAGATCCCGTCCAGGGATTCTGTGTATTTAACACAGCTCTTCACAGTAGGTCAGGCATTCAGGGTCATCTGAAGGAAGTTCATCTCGCCCTTTGCTTTTACTGACCACCATCTGCATATTCTCCTGACTCCGATGTACAGTTTGTGTATAAACATAAACAGCGACCAGACACGTGTTTGAGATTGTTTTCAGGTTATTGCTGCTCAGACGGGATCAGGCCGTTGCCCTCGTTAGAGTGCGGGTACGCTAATCACCATGTCACCTGTGATCTGGTCTCTGCACAGGGAGAACATCTTGAAAACGGCCAAGGCTCTGGTGGAGGACACCAAGATGCTGGTGTCTGGGGCGGCATCCAGCCAGGAGAGGCTGGCACAGGCTGCCCAGTCCTCCGCCAACACCATCACCCAGCTCACAGACGTGGTCAAGCTGGGCGCCGCCAGCATCGGCTCTGATGACCCGGAAACACAGGTAGCCATTCGGGAGTGTGAAATAATTTGAGTGGTTGCGCTGTACGCAGTGTTTGCCTGATTGTAATGGTCCTCCAACCTCTAGGTGGTGCTCATCAATGCGGTGAAGGACGTGGCCAAGGCCCTGGCTGATCTGATAGGGGCTACAAAATGCGCTGCAGGGAAGTCTGCTGATGACCCGTCTATGTACCAGCTGAAGAGCGCCGCCAAGGTGGGGCCCCGGGCAGACAGGCCCTTTTCAGGCATCCACAGAGCTACCCGTACCTCTGACTCGCCCATATTTGGGCATCCACAGAGCTACCCGTGCCTCTGACTCACCCATATTTGGGCATCCACAGAGCTATCCGTACCTCTGACTCGCCCATATTTGGGCATCCACAGAGTTACCCGTACCTCTGACTCGCCCATATTTGGGCATCCACAGAGCTACCCGTGCCTCTGACTCGCCCATATTTGGGCATCCACAGAGTTACCCGTACCTCTGACTCGCCCATATTTGGGCATCCACAGAGCTACCCGTACCTCTGACTCGCCCATATTTGGGCATCCACAGAGCTACCCGTGCCTCTGACTCACCCATATTTGGGCATCCACAGAGCTATCCGTACCTCTGACTCGCCCATATTTGGGCATCCACAGAGTTACCCGTACCTCTGACTCGCCCATATTTGGGCATCCACAGAGCTACCCGTGCCTCTGACTCGCCCATATTTGGGCATCCACAGAGTTACCCGTACCTCTGACTCGCCCATATTTGGGCATCCACAGAGCTACCCGTACCTCTGACTCGCCCATATTTGGGCATCCACAGAGCTACCCGTGCCTCTGACTCGCCCATATTTGGGCATCCACAGAGCTACCCGTACCTCTGACTCGCCCATATTTGGGCATCCACAGAGCTACCCGTACCTCTGACTCGCCCATATTTGGGCATCCACAGAGCTACCCGTGCCTCTCACTCGCCCATATTTGGGCATCCACAGAGCTACCCGTGCCTCTCACTCGCCCACACTTGGTTTTCACAGAGTACCTCTGACCCGTACCTCTGCCTTGGCCACATACAGACGTCCATGGCACTGCCTGTGCCTCTGGTTCAGTTACACTCTACCTCTGACTGACATCCACAGAGGTGCCCATGCCTCTGACTCGCCTGTATTTGGGCATCCACAGAGGTGCCCGTGCCTCTGACTCGCCCGCACTCAGGTGTCCACAGAGGTGCCCGTGCCTCTGACTCGCCCGTATTTGGGCATCCACAGAGGTGCCCGTGCCTCTGACTCGCCCGTATTTGGGCATCCACAGAGGTGCCCGTGCCTCTGACTCGCCCGTATTTGGGCATCCACAGAGGTGCCCATGCCTCTGACTCGCCCGCACTCAGGTGTCCACAGAGGTGCCCGTGCCTCTGACTCGCCCGTATTTGGGCATCCACAGAGGTGCCCGTGCCTCTGACTCGCCCATACTCTGGCGTCCAATGAAGCTGCCTATGCTTCTAGCTGAACAGCGATGCTGTGTGTATGAGAAGCTCGCCATCCTCCTCCTCCTGCTACAACTGCAGCCTCCTTGCGCTATGATTTTTATTCTCCTTCAGGCAAGCATTACCGAAATAATGGCTTTATAAGGACAGCAAAAGACAGCTTAATACCTCAGGTCTCCCACATGGGTGACAGGCAAGGGGTCCCCCCCCGGGTACTAAAATAAAACAAATTTCCTTGGCATAGCTTCCTTTATTTAGCTTAAGTTGAAGACCAGGCATCGCCTGTTCCGTCAAACCCCTGACCCGGTGGTATTAATGTCGTTTCTGGCAGATTGCCGGTTCTGGGGGGAGGGGGCCAGGTTCTGTTTACTGCTTCTCGCCAGTGCTGACAGTGACGGCATCCAGCTGAACACCGCTGAGGAGAGCTCAGTCGCAGGGGAAGCGGGGGCCATGACTCGCGTGTGCTGTGACTTGCACCCAGTTTCCCATCAGAAACATGGCAGCTGGAGGTGGAACTGCCCTGAGCTTCGATGTGACTGAATGTCATAGGTCACAAGACAAATCCTGCACAGTCATTGGGGAGTTAAAGGCCTCACGTCTTTAAGGATGGCGGTCTAACTTCTGCCTTGCATGGAGACACGCACTGTGATCTCCACCGCGTCTCTCGGATCAGTTTACGGTCAGTGATGCCCAGCCTGTCTGCTGTTCCTTTCACAGGTGATGGTGACCAATGTGACGTCTCTACTGAAGACCGTGAAGGCGGTAGAGGACGAGGCCACCCGGGGGACGCGGGCCCTGGAAGCCACCATCGAGTGCATCAAGCAGGAGCTGACGGTGCATTGGCGCCCCCTGCTGCCTACTGTCTGATCTCACAGCTGCCCACATTAAATCCCAGCTTAGCTGCAGCTGCTAGAGCGACTGTTTATTTTAGCCATTAATCTAAATCAGTGGCTTTGACTGTAACATTTGTTAACATTGGTCCGAGAACATAAACGGCTGGAGCTGGTGATATTTGTGACTCTGGCCTGGAGGTTCGGTCCTGAATTTGAGGTCTTCTGTTTGTTCCCGGAACACGTGTTCAGTTAGGTAGCTAAACGTTTGGGTCTCTGACATCACTGATGTTTGCAGGTCTTCCAATCCAAGGACATCCCCGAGAGGTCGACCACTCCGGAGGAGTTCATCCGCATGACCAAGGGTATCACCACGGCAACAGCCAAAGCAGTAGCCGCCGGCAACTCGGCGCGCCAGGAGGACGTGATCTCCACGGCGAACATGAGCCGCAAAGCCATCTCCGACATGCTCAGCACCTGCAAGGTGCCCACCCAGCCGCTGGCTCCGGCCAAACCAGGGCGCTGTTACCTTGCCGTTTGTCCTGCTCTCGACGTGTCCGGTCCTTCAGCCAGCTTGGGGATGTACGGCTTTCCGGCCCCCATACTTCGAGAACAGTCCGCATTACGAACCCAGTAGAGGAACTCGCCTGCTTTGCCTTTTCCTCCAGCCATTTGTCACAAGCCTCCTGGTGCCTGAATGGCCCAGTGCAGAGATTTCAATAGTGCTCGGTCAGCGTTTAGTTTGGCCTGGCGTAGCTGTTTGTTAGCGCAGCTCTTCACGCCCTGTCATTAGGAAGGCGGGGGCCGCAGGGTTGCCATGCATCCCGGCTGGACTTGGCCACTCTGTACACACCTCTGTGAGCTGAATGTTTGTCTCTTTGTCTGATGGGGCTGTTGATGGGTAGGCTGATTCCCCTGCTCGCTGTAAAGTATAAATCCCCCCCCCACCAGCAAGCGGCTTTCCACCCGGAGGTGGCCGACGATGTACGGGCCAAGGCCTTGGCGTTCGGCACAGAGTGCACTCTGGGATACATTGAGCTGCTGGAGCAAGTGCTGCTGGTAAGACAGGGGGCAAGCGGGCTCTGCGATCCAGGCCGTGGGGCAGGGTGGGGGCTCAGATCGTGCGTGTGTGTGTGAGCAGGTTCTCCAGAAGCCCATCCCGGAGCAGAAGCAGCAGCTGCCCGCGTTCTCCAAGCGTGTGGCCGGCGCAGTCACAGAGCTCATCCAGACGGCGGAGGTGATGAAAGGTGAGGGGGCCACGCAGCCTTGGGGACTGGGGGGGGCAGGCGAGGTATAAACGGAGACGGTCACGGGTGTAAAATCAGGGTTAACCAAAGGAATGTAAACTCTGTGTTAATGATAGGGCTGTAAACTTGGTGTTAATGATGGGGGCTGTAAACTTGGTGTTAATGATGGGCTGTAACTGGGTGTCAGGCGTGGGGGTGTAAACGCGGCGATGTCCTCGCTCTGGTTTTACATGTCAGCATTACACACCGCATAAATAATGGCCCTGGACAGCGTGTCTGAACTTTCAAACCCGCCTTGGGCAGTACGCTAATCATGTGACCCCCGGTGCTCGAGAGACGGGGACTCCCCGTCACCAAGGTAACAGCCTTTGTCTTTCTCTCTTGCCTCAGACGGGGGTAAGTTGACCACACACTCTTTGTCGCCTCCCATAGACGAGGCGGGCAAGAGTTTTTCATGCTTTCATCAGCTCATCTCCCCAGGCCTTCAGCACTCGACATCGTCATGGCGACACTGTAAAATGCCTGTATAAAACCCATGCCGTTTTCGCAGTGTGTGGCTCCTACACAGCTAAACGCAGTAGCATGCCGTGCGTAGCCACTGCACGCTTTCACTCAGCGTCGGGGTCCAGCCATTGACCACAGAGCAGCATTGACTACAGTTGCATTCGGGCCATATGGTGGGGGGGGCCATCTGGGGGCCACATGGGGCGAGGTCACGACACCCCCGTACCTGACGGGGCTGCGGTGGCCTTTCAGGCACAGAGTGGGTGGACCCCGAGGACCCCACCATCATTGCGGAGACGGAGCTGCTGGGGGCGGCGGCTTCCATCGAGGCGGCAGCTAAGAAGCTGGAGCAGCTGAAGCCCCGAGCGAAGCCCAAGGTATGGGCCCCTCCCTGTGGCGTGTGTGTGAGCAGTGTGCACGCACAGCGTGTGTAAGGCTGTGTATGGTGCGTGTGCACGTTTCTATAATTACATCTTGAGGACCAGATTTCCTCACAATGTGATCAATCTGTTTTTTTTTATGTTTATTTTTTGGCATTATGGGGACCATTTGTTTTGGTCCCCGAAAGGGGAAACTCATTTTGATTAAAAAAATAAAATAAAATCTCTGACCGCAATCAAAAAATACTGTATGAACCTGTATGGGCCGAGTGTGCGGCTGACCTCTCTGCCAGTCACCCAGTGTCGTGCCGTTTTCCATACTCAGCACTTTGCCTGCTCGCGGTTGTGCTCCCCCCCCGTGCCGGGTCGGCCGGAGCCCATGTTGTGGCCCCGTGGCCCCTGCTGTCTTTGAACAGAGCCAGCTGGATTAATCACAAGCCACACATGTCCCGCTCTGCCGGCCTTCTCATCCTGCATTCTTCTTGAAATACTCTGAATGCCTTCAGGGCTGAGGTGAACTTTCTGCAGCCTGCTTTAAATATTGTGCACCCTCTGTATCTTTGGCGGGTGGGGGTGCTTGGTGATGGTGTTGAATATTAGAGCAGACGTGTGTTCGGAGGAGTCTCTGTTTGCCTGATGTTGGCTTCGTTTCCAACGAGCGTCCTCGGGACCGCAGATAAGCACGGTCTGTGTGCCTGGACCTGGGAGATGAGCACTCTGTACTTCCCATCATTCCCAGGCGTAGTCGGGTCGTCATTTTCGTGGTGCAGGTTTCTGCTTCCCCTGATTACTATTGTTATGTCAATCAAACACACAGGTGTTGCAATTGCACTCGTCTGAACCAGGTCAGGTCGGGTGGTCTTCTGGTCTTGTCCGATTGTCTGCTGGGCAGCGTGGAGAGGCTCCACCCTCCCCCTGCGTTTCTCCCCCCCCCCCCGCGTCCTGTGTGCCCCTGTCTAAGTGGTCACTGCCTGACCTGCTGTTGTTCTGTCCCCCGGTTTTAAAGCTGGAATCCTGCTCTGCAGGGCTCTGTCTGATATGTTTGATATATTAGGTTGTTATTCAGTCCAACTATATATCAAACATATTCCTACAGTGTCCCGCCCTGTCTCCAGACACGTGCTTTCTGTGTGCTCCTCTGTTGTCCTGAGGTGATTCAGGAATGCTTAGATGTTCTTGCCTTTTCTGTGTTGACTCTTAATTTTGCTTTTTTTGGCTTGGGGAGTCATTGCTTTAGTTGTCAGATGTTCTTTAGCGTGTTTTACACATCAAAATCAAGGATTTCTGTGTATCGCGTTGCACTCGACCTGAGGACGGGCAGCCAAACGGACATAAACCTGAACTCCCTTTGTATAAAGCTGCAGTTCCCAGTCTCCACCACACAATGTCACCGTTGTGGAGTCTTCTGTGTGTGTGTGTGTGTGTGTGTGTGTGTGTGTGTGTGTGTTTGTGTGTGTTTGTGTGTGGGGGGGCATGTCTACTGAATTGATGTAGGCCTAGTTCTTGCGGAATATCAGAAGGATTGTTTGCTTATAATTAAAATCCTTCTAATAGTGGTGGTTAATCATATGGGGAAATCTGTAGGGTTTTATATGTATGTCCCTAGATTATGATTTTTTTAAATATGATTTTTGGCAAAATTTAATATTTATGAGTCTCATTTTTCATTCCCTACTGACAAAGGCTTTTAAACATTCTTGCATGCATTTATAAATGTAAATGAGTTTTGAAGTTTTAAAAATAGTTTGATAAATTAATTTAGTGTTACCAGTTGAGTCTATAAGACCCCTAGGCTTTGAAATGTAGTCAGCATGGCATGGTACGTGGGGGGACGGGGACGCAAGCATTCATCCAGCACGCTTGAGCCAGTAGCGAGGCAAAGTCCAGTGGCTGTAAGCAGAGAGGAGGAAGATCAGGCTGTGCGCCTCACGGCTGGTTCCTCTGAGTCCTCCTCACGTGTCTGGGGGTCCTCATGGCACCACCAGTGGTGGCCACCACACTACACACTCTGTTTGCATTCCAGTGCTTTGATCAGTCTGTGTTTTTCTGATATGACTGTTGGCATTTGGCCAGTCTATTTTTGTGACTCATAATGCGGTTGGCGTTTGTTCAGTCTGTATTTTTGTGATATATAATGCAGTTGGAATTTGTCCAGTCTGTATTTTTGTGCTAATGACTGTTGTCGTTTGCTCAGTCTCTGTGTTTCTAATGCAGTTCGCGTTTTGTTCAATCTGCATTTTTGTGACACATAATGCGGATCGCGTTTATTCAGTCTGTATTTTTGTGACATATAATGCGGATCGCGTTTGTTCAGTCTGTATTTTTGTGACATATAATGCGGATCGCGTTTGTTCAGTCTATTTTTGTGACATATAATGCGGATCGCGTTTGTTCAGTCTGTATTTTTGTGACATATAATGCGGATCGCGATTGTTCAGTCTATTTTTATGTATGGTGGCTGGCATTTGAGACCATCTGAGCAGTAATAGGTATCGTTCAGCTTCCGCAGTTTAATTTGCTCCTAAGTTGCATGCCTTTCCCTTCTGACTGGATCTTGTTAACTTTGCTGGGCCTGATGGACTCATTTCACTCTCAGCAAGCAGACGAATCCCTGGACTTCGAGGAGCAGATCTTGGAGGCAGCAAAATCCATCGCCGCAGCGACCAGCGCCCTGGTGAAATCGGCGTCTGCCGCACAGAGAGAGCTGGTGGCGCAGGGCAAGGTGAGTCTGGGCACCGAAGAAAGTTGGGCAATGCTGAGGTGTGGAACGCGGTCTCCTTGGTGACTGTGCTGTTTTTCAGGTGGGCTCCATCCCTGCTAACGCCGTGGACGATGGTCAGTGGTCTCAAGGCCTCATTTCTGCTGTGAGTTTCATCGTTTAGCCCTTGGACATGGGTGGGTGGGTTATAACAGTAAATGTTGCCCCTTCTTGGGTTTAATGGCTCCTCCCATCTCCTGCTTCCTCCTGAAGGCCCGCATGGTAGCTGCTGCCACCAGTAACCTGTGTGAGGCAGCCAATGCCTCGGTGCAGGGCCACGCCAGCGAGGAGAAGCTCATCTCCTCAGCCAAGCAGGTCGCTGCCTCCACCGCCCAGCTTCTGGTGGCCTGCAAGGTCAAGGCTGACCAGGACTCGGAGGCCATGCGGAGGCTGCAGGTATCTCCACACCCAGGCACCTCCCATTTGCCAGTGGGCGACACCGTTGATTGGTTGCAGTGGTGACTGCCCACTCTGTCTCCCGAAGGCTGCCGGGAATGCCGTGAAGCGGGCGTCCGATAACCTGGTGCGGGCGGCACAGAAGGCAGCCTTCGACAAGGCAGACGACGACAGTGTGGTGGTGAAGACCAAATTTGTGGGAGGAATCGCTCAGGTGAGGCTTGGCTTCGGAGGCCGTGCTTAGCCGATGGTCTGGCCAATCGCGTCACATGGCTGTCCAGCCCTTCGCAGATGAAATTCCTTCATGATCCAGTGGGTGTTTTCTCAGACGGGACTCAAGGAATGTCTCTGTTATCAGTCATTCCCAGTCCTTTGAAACTAATTCCTCAAATTCCTTTTTGATCAAAGGCCTCATTACTCCTTTAATCTGCATCCAAATTTCCGATGGGGTGGAAACGTAGGTGACGCCTTGTTCCCGCCTCCCTGCATCTGTCATCCCTCTGCCTTTGGGTTTGGTCTGAGCACCTGGTAGCCTCGTCCCGGTTGCCCTGGGTTACTTCCTGTACTGCACTGCGTTGTTCTCTATGGGCCTTCCGCAGGCCTGCCTTCATCCACCATTTGCCATTGACAGTCAGCTCAGGAAATAGGCCTTTGTTGTATGAATCCTCTTCCTACCCATTCATTAGAGGACCCCCCCCCCCAGCCCTAAACACCGGTATCAGACACCTCTGCTTGCAGCTGTGTCAGGATGGCTGATCGTCAGCCCCTTTGGTTTGCCGTTCCGTGGAGACGGACGGCTTTGGTGTTTGCGCACTTCCTGTTCCTGTGTGTGTATGTGTGTGTGTGTAATTATCCCCATGTACTGTGCCATGTGTGTCGGACGGGTCAGCCCTGTGCTCGGGTAGATCTGGGACCTCCTCGCACGCAGAGCGTGACACTGGCTAACAGGGAGCGCAACTCCTCCCCGCACGCAGATCATCGCTGCCCAGGAGGAGATGCTGAGGAAGGAGCGTGAGCTGGAGGAGGCCCGGAAGAAGCTGGCCCAGATCCGACAGCAGCAGTACAAGTTCCTTCCCAGTGAGCTGCGGGAGGATGAGAACTGACCAGCCCCACCCCCTTCCCAGCCCCGCCCCCTTCCCATCACGGACCAATAGAGCTGCGCGTGTATGCGTGCATGTGTATAAACCCAGGAGAGTGCCACAGACTCCCCATCTCTGTCACAACGGTGTCCCTTTCTGCTGAAGCTGCTTCTCTTCAGATATTCATTTGGTCTGAACCCATAACTCCTGCTGCACAGAAGTCCCTGCGCCCTTTAAAAGCACCTAGACATGCTTCTACCCCATCAGAAAGCAGAGATGGGAATAAGGCCGAATGAGTACCTGAATGACACACACACTTGCACGCGCACACACACACAGCTCGATTTGGATAATTTCAGGAGAAAGGAATTTTTGCTGGTGCAGTTGTAAAGCTACACACAGTTATTTACAGGATGGGCAGTGTGAATGTAAAAGTGGGACCTACTCACTCAATCTGACCCCAGTGTGGATAACCTGTAGAGATGCCCTCTTTCGTTTCTGGGGCTCAGATAGTTCCTGGCTGTATTATCTGCTGTGACATGAGAATTTAATTTTTGAGGCATCAGGTGAAAGCCATCTTTAACTATCCTTTGTTTTCTTTAAGAATGTAGATGGCAAATGCAATGTCTGTGCTCTACCTAAAGAAGGTCATCATCTTTAAGATAATCTACCTGTAACTTTCAGTCTTTTGGATGTGTTTTATTGTGGAAATAGATTTTTTTTTTTTTTTTTTTGAAGGGGCAGTTTTTTTGTGTAACTCTTGCCGCCGTTTGCAGTACATCATGCAGATCGCAATGGCAGTGCTTGCACCACGTGTGTGTCCCATTCGGGCAGTACGTTACCATCACAGATCGCAGTCCGCGTGCAGTCCGTTAGTATGCATCGAGCCACGCATCCTTTTGAAGCTATCTCCTAAACACACTAACTAATGCAATACAGTTTGAAGGGGCTGAAACATTCCGGAGCGGGATGGAGTCTGGTTGTAGAATCTACGTCCTGAATCCGCTCCCCCCCCCCTCCCTCTGGATGCCCTGCATGCCTTCTCAGTACACGTAGGACGGAACATATCACACTTTCACCCCTCACTATTAGATAGGTATCAAAGCCAAATATATAGGAGGCAAAAATGTACAGAATATTTGCTGTTAAACACGTAAGCTTGTCGCCTGTGGTTGACAGTAAAAGTGCAATGACTACCGCATTGTAACCATGCTGCGTTTCCATAATGACCACTAGACTTCCTGAAGACCGTACGCGGGACCAGCAGAAGTGAAACCGAAGTCAATCTAGATATAGATCCGACTTCCTGGAAGCTGCGGGACCTGCGGTCCGTTAGCTGATGTCTGCTTGGTTCTTCTTAAATCTGAAGCTCCTCTGTGTGGCTCCAGTAGTTTAATATAGCCTATACATTCTTCCTGTTTCGATGTCAGGTTTTCAGTGTTTTGCTGCGTCAGTTACACTAAAAGCTTTTTTTTTTGTGGGCAAGTTCCACAAGCAGAACAACCGGATCTATAATAAGTGTGTTTTGGGGTGAATTTAATAGTTGAGACACTAAGAAGGCCCATGAAAAACACTGGCTTGGCTTTGCTTTAGGTTAAAAAAAAATCTTCCTGTGGTAGTGCCTTTTTGGCCCGTTTAAATTGATTGTTAGGAATATGCTCATCCGTGAGTGTCTGTAGTGTAAGAAACCCCTCTTTAGCAAGCGGACAGAGTGAGAGCAGGTCGTTCCCCTGTCTCGTTGAGCAGGTGTGGATTCAGGGCAAAGCGGACGGACGGCGCCACTTTCATTCACCAACGCTGACACTAGAATGCACTGATATTCGTACTTTTTTAAACACTGCACATAATTAATGTTACATTCTGTTTTCAGCCATCGTTTTTCTCCACTCATATTTATGTTCACTTTAGTCCATTTTCTTTATGTATTAAGTCGCACGACACTGCTTGCCATCATGACACTGGGTTATTCCGCCCCTGCCCCCCACCTCCATGCTCACTGCTTGTCTGACCTGTGTAGTTTTAGTGCCTTAGTCTGTAGTCCATACAGCGTCTGCTCCACGTAGCCTCTAATGTATTCCTTTGAGAGACGAGCTGAATCCGATTTCTCATGTCCTAATTAGATCCTAATAGGTTTCCCAGTGATGTCATACTCCTCTCACGTACCATCCTACTCCAAATAGTAAATTTCCCGGAAGATAAACTAACGTCATTCCCTACAAGATGTTTCAGTGTTTCAAATGCTACAGTTCGTGTGTGAGCGTATACGTGCGTATATATAATATAAATATATGTACATGCGTGTGTATGTGCATCCCATAAGCATGCATCAAGATGCATTTGGACTGTTGGATAAGGAGATGCATCCATCTCTGGGTTACTGTATGCTTCACGTATGCGTCAGAGGTGGTATCCATTGTCCCATTTCTCAGTAAGCCACTTTGAATGGAAGTTCTTGAGTTTTTTTAAATCTTTGTAATTAAGATATTCAAATATATATCTATGGTGAACACTATCTAGTATGAAGCATTTTACTGGAGTGGAAAGAAACAGCTGTTCTCATATTGTTCGCTTTTACCCTAAATTAAATGGCTATGAACCTACAGCAGTAATGGATAATGGCGTATGTATACTATTTATCTGGCTTCAAAAAATATTTTTTTGTATTCATTGACAATAAAGGGTTTCAAAGAACGTTTTTTTTCCGTTTCGCCTGACTTGTGTGTTTCGGTAGAAAGAAAAGACGTCTGCTCTGTCGTTTCTAAAACATAACTTTGATTTGTTCTAAAAACCACGACTAAAATTTAAACGCATTTGAAGCCGAACTTTTATATTTCCTAAGATAATATATCAAAAATGTTTACTGATAGTTTGCCGAACACCGTCTCGACGCTTGTCGGAATGTCAGTGCGTTGACATTCCCACCACAAGATGTCAGTGTTGAGCATTTCAGCGTAATTGTGTTTTAAATGGCTATGCGCTTGACTACTAGTCACGACAAGCTCACCCAATAATGGAGAAATGCGTTTTCTCCTGTGAGTTTTCCCACTGATGAAAAATCTGATATAAATGTGTCCACATACACATGACGTTCTGCATTAATCTGAAGCTGGGACATGGTGTAAATTATACTCCTGATTGTTCTGGAGCTGCCCCAGTACCTGTGGAGTGCGATGGCCAACCTGCATGAAGGCCAGCCATATTTGGGCATCTGACTTTTTAGTGGACAGGCACTTCCCTGACAGTGCTACAGGAAGCTGAGGAGGTGTCTCATCATTGAACAAGGAGAGAAAACATTTCCAGAATCCAGGAATTTTAGGATCACTGACAATGACAATCTTGCTGTATAAATAAGCCGTTTTAAATAAGCACATGCAGCGCTATATTGAGATTAGTCAGACGCAGTATCCGCACTGGCCAGGGGTATGTGCTCGTTCTCATAACCGGACATTTCCCTGCATGATTTCACATGTCGGTGGACCACAGCATTGCCACTGTCCCTACACTCTTCCCTCCTCGCCTGGTCATTTCAGATTGAGGTTTTTACTGATGCTGCGTGTCATTAACATGAGTAAAGGATCACTGGCCCGGTCGCAGGCCAGCTGCACCTCTGCTGTAGGACCTGCTTGGACTCTTTGACACGGAGGGAAATCACTAATGATCATCCAGCTGCCGATTCCGCACAAGGCCCAGACCCTGCAGCACGTGCTGCGTTGATGCTTCGCCTTGTCACAGACGGACCGGCACTGGCCATGAGTCGACACCAGAAAGGAGGATTTCATCCGCAGCTTCACACCCCCCTGCCATTTTCCAGACGAGGCTCCCATTCTCTATTTTGATACGCTAGAACCACTGGGCCAAAATTCCACAAGCTTCATTATCAGCATGTTAAAAATGATCTGAATGCAACCATTGTGGTGAAAGATGAAAAAGGGCACAATTATCATAATTAGTGGCTTACAGAGCGGTTAATAGTAAACGGCAGTCAGTATTTGTATGGCAATATTATGAAATTATGATATAAATTACAGGCCAACAGGAAGATTAATAATTAACTGCAGTAAATGTTTTTCCCCCCAGAGAGAAATACACCCCCCCCATCCATCTGTAATACTGAGTGTATTCCTTGGGGGGGGGGGAGGTTGGGGGTAATTTGACATTTTAATTGCACCCACTAAATCCAAACAAGACAAAAATCAATGACGACAAAACAAAAATGCTTCCTAAATGTGTTGCATTTGTAGCAAATGAAAGTTTCGGTGGTGGGGGGGGGGGGGGTCATGCTATAGCAGCTTTGCAAACATCAGGCTGACCTCTGGTGATGTTTGGCCCATTGTCGTAAGATCTAAGACCCCTAAGGGACGAGCTCCCCACTCCACGCCGAAGAGCAGAATAACATCGACCCCTGTGCGTCACCATACACATCCACAGGTGGCTGACGTCCATTTGGAATGGAAACATTCAAACAAGGCTAGGTAAGTCAGAAGTAACTCTGAAATACATGCTCCAACGATTCGAGGCTTTTAAGCACGCGCCCCTCCCATCAACACCATTTTTAAACTGTGTTTGTTCTCCTTTTAGGGAGGTTGGTAATGTAAACAGAGTCTGCAGCTAATAAAGTCATCTGAAGTTTTGTATGTACCATACAGTAGATGCCTATTTTAGGGAGGTATGCTAAGGCGCTATCCAAACAGCCCAACTGCTGGATTATTTAAATGTACAGAGTGAAGTATGTAGTGTTGATTTGAGAGTGAAAACTTTTCACAAAGCAAGAGTATGCTGGGCTCAGGATGAGTCTGAGAACATTTGAGAAGATCAGAATGTTCCCAGTGACCATTAAAAGTTGAAATCTGCATATGGTTTTTTTTTGGGGGGGGGGGCTTGTACCCCAGTCTGTCTTTTCAACTTGCCTGTTAGTGGAATTATATGTTTTCTCCTCAAAAAAAAAAAAAAAAGAATTTTCTGGCTTCAGAGCTTGAAAAGTTCTTTGTTTGCTCACTTCCTGAAAAGGGAGGCTGGTATTTCGCTGGATGCAGGATGTAGTTGCACATTCGTTCTCGGGTGTCGTGACTTTACCGTATATGGAAGCGCATCCAGGACAAATCCTGCGCTGCTGCCTCATTCCTCGACATGCTTGTGTTCTTGCTACGTCAGCGGGCTGAGCTGCCTTCAGTGGCAAGCCATGCATTTGCCATCTGCTGCATGTTTAAATAATGACATTTTACAGGTGGTGCCCCTTGGATGACATTAGCAAGGACTATTGACTCTCCTGGGCAGTACATATCTCCCCACGAAAGCTTTTTTTTTTTTTTTTAAATGCTACTGCTTTTAAGTATTTAGAAATGAGTCCATGTGGAATTGAGGGATTGAGTATTTGCCAAGGAACTTGAAAACAAGACGCATCCATAATTCATGTTCCTCTTTGAATCAGTTCAAGTTGCAATGGGATGAGAGGGAAATGTCTGAATATCCCATTTTGAGAACAGATCAGTTTAGCAAACAAATGCTCAACTCTTGTAAGAATGTTTCCTGTGTGTTTACTTTATAGGCTGCTAAAGTCTCCTGTTTGTAAACAGTTTAGCTGTTCAGTATGAACTGTTTATTGTAGCCTTTTGTGACAACATGAAAATGTTGGTATACTAGACTATTCCTTTGGTGAAATGGTTTTGGCTCCAGTTGTCAGGTGAGTTCGCCTCGTTGATTTGCAGAGGGTTCTGTAACTCATGCAGTCAGTACTCAGAGCCAGATTAGGAACCTTACGTTTCTTAGGACTGCTCTAAAGACCGAGGTAAATTATATCAGCACAGCTGATTACAGTAGATTAAATGACCCTGCAAGTATCTTCTGTTCCTTAAAGTTTTATGAGTCGGAAATCAGATCCTTCAGTCTTAATTTCTACAAAGAGCAGGAAGTGAGGAATCTACTCAGCCTGGAAATGTGCTCTAACTTTACCGATCACGCACCACCTGTGGCTGCCGTAACCCTGAGCCTAGTCCCAGTTCTGCAAAGGCAATCCTCAGGTTTGGCCTTTTAGTTACAACGGAAGTCCCTTTGGTTCTAATGCAAGCATTTTATTCCAAAAAGTGACTTCAGACCACAAAGCTGGGTAATTACCAGCAATAATTATTCTTTCTTCAAGCTCCTTTAAATTTTCATGCAAATGATTTTTTCCCCCATTTCCCCTGAACTTTAAAGTTGTCTTAGATTATCTGGCAAAACTGCCTTGTTGTATGGTAAACAGCAAGGCAGGTGACATGGATCAGGTACTGAGGCATTCGGGGACCCTGCTGAGGTCACTCTAAGGCTCCCTTTCACCCCTCCTCCAAAACCACTCTGCTCAGACTGACGACAGTGACACTCCGGTGACATATGAGCCGTCCTCCTGGACTGAGTATGCAGAGCTTAGATAAATACCCTGTGGCATGTGGCAGAGCTCAGGTAAGGGCGTGGGACATCGAGCAGCTGTGAGACGTCTGAGTGTCACTCGAACATCTGCATAAACAAAGCATGTTGTGAACTTCAGTGCACAGGCCGAAGCCCAAACTGAGTGAATGCAGTGAATACAGAGAAAAGGAATTGACTTTTCAAGTTTTTCCTTCTAGGATTTAGTAAAATAAGTACAGTATTTAGTGGATGGATGAATGGATTTAGCAGAGGCACTTGAATTACATCAAACTACATTAACACTGAATTAATTTTACTACAGATCTAATATAGAATTACATTATATTCAGCTATTTATAACACCTCATACCATTTGTTATGAGCATGAAACCTGTCTATAATTTCCTGACTGTAATGTAATTGTCAGACGTGTTTAGCATTCTGCATGACGTTCTGCATCTTCTAGGCTTTCAGTCCTCATTTTGGCATTGATGAAAAGAATTGAAACTAGATATCAATGACAAGCAGCTGTAATATCTCACTGGGATCAATAAAGTTAATCTTAAACGTCATCAATGTGACATCACCAGTTCAGGGCGATTGAAATGTGATACTTGAGAAGAACCATTAGACCTGGAGGCTATATTGCAACAATGTGCAGTATACACAAATATTCTATACCAGGCACAACCCCCCCCCCTCCAGACTATTTTGTAACAATGTGCAGTATACACAAATATTCTATACCAGGCACAACCCCCCCCCCCCTCCAGACTATTTTGTAACAATGTGCAGTATACACAAATATTCTATACCAGGCACAACCCCCCCCCCCTCCAGACTATTTTGTAACAATGTGCAGTATACACAAATATTCTATACCAGGCACAACCCCCCCCCCCTCCAGACTATTTTGTAACAATGTGCAGTATACACAAATATTCTATACCAGGCACAACCCCCCCCCCCTCCAGACTATTTTGTAACAATGTGCAGTATACACAAATATTCTATACCAGGCACAACCCCCCCCCCTCCAGACTATTTTGTAACAATGTGCAGTATACACAAATATTCTATACCAGGCACAACCCCCCCCCCCCAATAGAGTATTCTGTAACAATGTGCAGTATACACAAATATTCTGTTCCAGGCACGGGAATGAACCCCTCCCCCCAATAGAGTATCTTGTAACAATGTGCAGTATACACAAATATTCTGTACCAGGCACGGGCACGACCCCCCCCCCAATAGAGTATCTTGTAACAATGTGCAGTATGCACAGATATTCAGTACTAGGCACGGGCACGACCTCTCCCCCAAGACTATTTTGTAACAATGTGCAGTATACACAAATATTCTGTTCCAGGCACGGGGATGACCCCCGAGTTCTGCACTGACTATCAGTTCTGGTAATATTTGAACCACACTAAATTTATTACATGGAAAATACTAATTGTGGCACATAATATTGTACTATGATCTTTATTCCAAAGTATACCATGGTTCATTGCATTTCATAAACGAGAGAGGCAAGAGTTTGATGCAATTATATTCTAATTACTTGATTCAGAACTAAGAATCAAAGCAAAGCAAAGCAAAGTCGGCTTGTGCTGGTGTCGGTTCTTCAGGTACCGCCCACCGAAAAACCACTGGCCGAAAGCGCTCACTTTCTGTTCTGTTGCTATATGTTGATGCTATTTGTTCTGCATGAAGAATGCTGTGTTCTCCGTTAATAACTCATCATCAATCAATCAATCAATCATCATCATCATCATCGTGACAGAACTGCATCAGATAGTGCTACATTGCGGTGTTTTTGAATGCGCAGCCTCATGTAAAGACGGTCCCTGCGAGGCGTCGTCTAAGGATCACAGAGCTATTAAACAGGAATTCCCCCAATTGCCCCATTGCCTCCATTTACTTTGCACATTTAAGCCATAACTTGTCAAGTTATCAAGGTTAAATTCCGTAATGTCAAACACCGACATCTCAACTATCTATGAAGGTGGAAAGAAGAGGTTCAAGACTTCAGCACTGCCGTGTTTTGTTCACTGACACGGAGAGTTTGGCGGAGCCTGGGAATTTTCTCAGTTTTACTGAACTACCATAACTGTTCTCCCCAGAGCAGCACTGGTCAAATAAACAGGCTCCAGACGAAGCAAGGCTCCTCCCAACGTGAACCCGGAGTGTCCGCGGGTAGTCTGTAAACACAGGAAACCCTTAAAGTTCATTAAAATGGTCGGCATCCTCCCTCCTGTCAAAGAGGATGTTACAATATTTTCCCGTGCACAGTTTTCGGAATTTCAGTTTTTTTTCCCAGAACCTAGTCATAGTAATTTATGAAAATTATATTCCAGATGCACTCGCCTGAATGCAGAAGTATTTGATGTTTTGTTCACTTCATAAAGTTCTTTCCGAGCACATGACTTTTAAGTATAATAAATGAAACGTGCCGTTAACAAATGAGCTGAGAGTCATTCCCTGAATATTTCTGAGCATCCGGTACTTTAGAAACCATCTCGGGCAGTTTTAACCCTTGAAAAGCTAATCATGAACAGGAATGATTTCCCACGAAACCAGTGAAGCTACTTGGGACCAAGAAAACTGAAGACAGTTTCTGCAAGGCGTCCCCAAAAATATGAAGTACTGTTTCTTATTGTGATTTGAGCAATTAAAGCCCCTTTCTAATTTGTTTGAGATTACACATCTTCGTGGTTTTATTTCATTTTTATTTTTCAGTTTCATCCACATTAAAATTAAAACAAATTCAGAAATTTCTGTTAAGGTAAAAGACAATAAGTATGAAATTCCGTGTTAAAATATGTTGACTGTTGCTACATAATTTTAGCATGTGCTTGAGAACTGACCCTAAATGTAACACGCAAATGTAAAATAATTATGTTACCCACAAGGGAAAATTTCGTAACGTGTGGCCCCCGATAAGCTGTATAATATACTATCAGCGGAATACAAGAAGAAATTTCTTACATCCATCTAGTTTGCGTTTTTGGTTATCCAGTTCTGCGTGGTGGTCTTATTACACGTATGCTACACATTAAATGCATCCATATTACGCCTTTGTTGATTAATTTAGTTTTGTTCTATATTACGTGTGTACATATGTAGCCTAAACATTAACCAAATCACTTATGTAGGCCTCATTTTATGAATATATGGACTTTTTATCCTCCCAGTGCAAAGTGTTTCCGCGGTTAAGCATCTGCAATGTGAGAAATACCGGTCTTTTGGTGGGTGTTGTCTTCTTGCCCAGGAGATCCCATATATAGTCACATCACTGGTGAAACTTCTGGGAAGAGCGAATCGCCCGGCAGATCTATTTAATAAGTCGGGGGGGTTGGCACGAGGCCAGCAGGAGCTGTTTCCATAAAAGTATTGGATGTCCAGAGGAATGCGCCCTTCTAAAAACACATATTTCGGTAGCGTCCGGACTCCCCCGCACATCAGCGCAGCGTTAAACCCCGCACGGACGTCCGTATACCTCTCTCCCCGGAGACTTTCTTCTGCTTTCTGAGACCTGTGTGAGCCCGCGCCAGCCACCTACAGCCATGGATGCCATCAAGAAGAAGATGCAGATGCTGAAGCTCGACAAGGAGAACGCCCTGGACAGGGCAGAGCAGGCCGAGGCAGAGAAGAAAGCGGCCGAGGACCGCTGCAAGGAGGTGTGCGTTTAAAATGCGTATGCCAGGGGGGATTTTAAAAAGCACCCAAACGCCACTCTAAGTATAACGGATCCATCCCCCCACCCGCCCCGGTGTGGATTTATAACAGGTTACGGATTTGAATGCAAAACGGTTTATTTATTTGTGGGAATATAGCCTACTGTTTAAAACGATTTTTATGTAAGAGAAGCGTGAGAGTGTTGTATGAAATAAGGTAAAAGTTGCGCGTGAAATGTACCCTTCAGTGTCTGACTTGTAAACCAACTCTCGTTTGTATGCATGTGTAGTTAGAAGATGAATTAAGTCAATTGGAAAAGAAAATGCGTGTCACCGAAGACGAGAGAGATAAAGCGCTTGAAGATTTCCAAGCCGCTGAGGAAAAGCTGCTGAGCGCTGATGAGGTCGCCACCAAGGTAATTCGCCAGACCCTGAGAGTGTCCCCCTAACTTTACGGCCGTTTCTGGCCGCGCGTCCTTGCATGCGCGTCCTATTCTGCGTAACACAGCCTCAGTATGAGGCATCGGATCGTCCCGGACCATTACAGAGGACAGTTTACTGTGAAACTCTAAAGATGCACACGAGAAACTGGAACTGCCTTAGAGGATAATAGCCGACGTAAATACAGAGGATGAGACATGCCGCATCATCCTTGCAGATGACAACTTTCACACAAGTTGTCCCGTATTGATGGAATTAACAAGATATATGTGGTCTTCATTTACTTAAACCGCTAAAAGTCAGGCTGTTATAATCAATAGTAAAGACAGCTGAAAAACAGATTTTAGATATTTCTGATATATTGTCATTTAGGGAGAAAATGTAACCTTTAGAAGAATATATAGTGATTATGCCATATATCGCTCCGCTATAGACATAATTGTGCATGTTTTCATAGGCCAATTAATTTGTGAAAAATGTATACAAACTTTGTGTTCAAGAGCCCCCCTACTGGTTCAACCGAGGAACTACACTACACCTTTGCTCGAATTTCCTATTTATTAGTGGTAGAAAAACAGGAACGCATTTAGAAGATAGATGAATGGATGAATAATGGTGGGAAAACTGCACAGAGAGAAACATGGGTGGGATTATCATGCGCTGTCAGTCACCGACTGATTGTACCCATTTCCCATGGGGTCAACCAGTGATTTACAGCATCCAAATTATTCCATTCTCAGTGGGTTAAGAAGCATGCTTTTCCCATCAGTACTATTTATTCCTCCATAATAATTTTAGGCCTATTATTTTCTGACCTTTCTCTGAATATAAGCCAGTTCCGCAAACACGTAATTCAAGACTGCAACTGTGTCATACTGTTTCTATTCAATTAGTATTAAATATACACTGAACTATGCCCCGAGATTTTGTGCATCATTTTTTAAATGTTGCGAACTCACTGCAGACACCCTCACTGCTTAAGAATGTCTATTGTGTTTTGTATATATTGAATTAACGGTATAAAAATCACAGCTCGGATATGTGCCAATAAAATCAGAATTTTCACATGTTTTTCCCCAAGAACCACCCGGACAATAAAAACGCTGCTGTAAATGCGATCTTCGGGACACACGGCCACATACAAGCTTTCTTCGTTTTGCGCCCTACGGAAAGGCAGCGTTCTCCCCAACGTGCGTCGCCAATGAAGAGGCGTGGTTTGCGCTTTTCTGTAGCGATCCTGCCTCTTGATTGGATGCCGGGGTTACCTCGATTTCCTGTTATGGTCAGACCACAAAACACCAGACTGGGGAACTTCCGGTATAGTCGTAGTCGCTGCTGCCGTTTTGCCCGTCCCCCAGCATAGATACTGGGGCGTTTCTGGTAGTGTTAAATCGCCGAAAGCGTCGCCGTATCGGGATCATGGCGGGTTTAACGTCGCTGGAAGCGGTGAAGCGAAAAATAAAGTCGTTGCAGGATCAGGCGGACAGCGCCGAGGAGAAGGCTAAGATCCTGCAGAGGGAGTTGATGCTGGAGAGGGAAGCCAGGGAATCCGTAAGATGATGCTGCCTTATGGGCACCGATGAGCTGCAGAATCGTTATTCGTCGTACCGTGTTCATGTTTGCATCCTCACTGTGATCAAGATCAAAGCCGGAAACACTTACAAGGTCCTGGGTGGTTGGTGTTGCTCGATCCTGATGTGCAGCTGGTAGGCGTGATGTCTTTATGTGCAAAGACATGAGTTATTGAAGGGAGGTATTCGGTGTGGCTCGGCTCGGCTCGGCTCGGGTACTCGGCATTTCCATTGCATTTGCTAGAAAGTCGAATGATCTGACCGCTAGAAGTTGCATATTTAAAAGGAAGAAGACTTTTCTAGAAATCAGGAAACACAACTGATGCTGACAACCGACTGAAATGATTTTATTTTGTATTATGGCACTGAGACAACCAAAATGAGAGTATTGGTTGAATATATGTGGATTAGACCCAAACATTATACCAAACTTACTGTAATAGCTGGTTTGGAAGCTGATGTAATTACCCGCTGATTAATCTCTAATAATTAATTACTTGATTGTTTAAACTCATACAGAGAGGTTTTTCAGACACACTTAATGGACACTTTTAACAAACGTACTGACAGGCTTTCTGTTCATTTCAGTGAGCTGGTATGTATTATGTACATGGAAAAATAAAGTGTCAGCAACCTTTTATAATGTACAGTGCATTTCATGACAGCATTTTGAGTGGGCCAAGTCAAAGGGAAAGCTCAAAATTCAGATGTCTACAAAGGATTCCGAGTAAAAAGGCCAGAATGTCATTTGCTTGCTGAACACGCTTTCAGCTTTTTTTAGTTTACCTTATAAGGGCATGAGGAGCTGAGTGTCGCGGCCGAGCATGGTCGCGGTTAGCGAGGAAGCTATGGCAGCACTACATGAACGGGAAGTGGAAGCTGGTGCTTGGGTCGCTTCACAAGCTGTCTGTTTCTGTGGCTGCTGGTTGTTCCTGAAGTGAGATGGAAGCTCAGTTCACTTTTGAAATTGTAGACACTTTATTGCCCTGAATTGAATGTGGTGCTGTGACTTGCAGCTGTGTCTTGTGTGTTGCAGCACAGTCAGAAACAATATCCATCCATTTATCCATCCACCTACCAAATGCATATCCTGTTCAGGGTCGTGGGGGCATGAAGCCTGTCTCATGCAGTACAGTGCAGCTCAGTGGCTCAGGAATCGGTGTCTGTGTCCTGAAGGTTGTGGGTTCAAATCCCATGGCTGGCAGAGTAATCATATCACTGTTGGGGCCTTGAACAAACCCCTTAACTCCTACAGGGACACAGTCTGGTCCTCACTTGTGTGTAGAACAATTTAAAAAACATAAACATTAAAATAAAAAGACTGTGCTAAAAATGTCCAGTGTAGCATGCTGTACACACAGCCACATGAGATTTCTTTAGTTTTTGCATATTTCATCTTTTTATTGCCTTTTGAGACATAGGTGAAGCTTGGGGAAGCTGGGTCTGCCATTTATCCTGCTGCCCTGGACCAGTCATGGAGTTAAGGACCTTGATCAGGGGCCCAAGGATGATAGTTTATCAGTGAACTTCCTGATCTTGGGCACATGGTTGCCTGTGGTGTTAATAATCTGAAGGCTAACAGCGGTGTGTGAGTCTGTGCATTGCGTGTGCCGGCCCTAACTGGCTGCCCTGCCGTGCTGTGGTCTGCCAGGCCGAGGGGGAAGTGGCCAGCTTGAACAGACGCATCCAGCTGGTGGAGGAGGAGCTCGACCGCGCCCAGGAGCGTCTGACCACATCCCTGCAGAAGCTGGAGGAGGCGGAGAAGGCGGCCGACGAGAGCGAGAGGTGGGTCTGTGGAGTGAATGGGGCTGTGCTGTTGGATTGGGGCCTGGTGCTGGCCGGCGTGTTCGACCGGGGCCTGGTGTTCGCATACATAAAGCTCTGGAAAAACTTAGTAGATCCTGGTTTAATCTTGGCTCTGCTGGCAGAAAGCTACACTGCGAGGCAGGCTGCTTCCAGGCTCAAAGTAAGAAAGACAGCAGTACACAAGAACAAGGTGAAGCAGGAGACACTGGGAGAGACCAGAAACCAGCCAGGTAGATGGCAGAAGTGACTTTGACCTAAAGTAACCTTCAAAAAGAATGGGAAACATTAAGTGTTGTGAAGTGCACTGCTAGGACAATTCATAACAGGCTCCTAGAAGCAGGACTGAAGACCTTTAAAGCAAGGAAGAAGCCCTTCATTAATGAGAGGCAGGGAAGAGCCAGGCTGGAGTTTGCAAGAAATGTATATTTCACACAGGTGCATAACTATAAATTGAGAAATGAATGAAATTGAAAATTTTGCTCTGGTCTCTTAATTTTTTCCAGATATATATCTTTCCTGAAATGTATATGTATACATGGGTTAATTTGCTGCACGTTTGTACATGTTGAGCATATGTGCTGTCATTTGATTTAAGTGTTTTAACGGTTTGAAGAGCGTCGACACTATGATTGTCATTTCCCTACATCATTCACGCATGTGATTTTGTGACAAAAAGCAGTTCGGAGACCAGACCGAAGTGTCAGCGATTCCTCCAGATGAAAGATCTTGTAGTGTGTAAACCATCATGACTTAAAGATTCCTGATTACAAACATCAAGTTGCCTAGTGTGAACGATATATAACGATCGGATAATATTAATATTAATAATAATAATAATAATAATTGATACTTTATTGATCCCCGTGGGGAAATTGTTTTTACGCCTCCCTCAACTTGCTCTTTGAAGAGTAAGTTGTCCGCGAACTTGAATTTGAACATCTGGAAGCGTGAACTTAGCCTTAGACTACTTTTAAATAGGCCACTTTAAGCTTGATCGTTTTCAAGAGGATTTTCCCCCATTTTGTAACATTAAATCATATGTTTTGTAGATGTTTATTATGCTGTCTGAATGTCCAATAGGAGCTAAGGGTGGCGTTTTCGCTCGAATATAACAGAGAGAGGCATTCTGGGAATAAACAGGCAGGGATTGTTTCAGGAGGAGTGGCGCCCAGGATAAACAGCATTTCCCTGGAATAATGCGGCTTTTGTGCCGTATAATCAGCGCCTCTGTGTGGCCAGTCATGAAGCTGAGATACATCCCGGCTGTGTGGCCTCATTGTTGCTCAGGCCTGTGCCTCCTCCAGAAAAGCCATCAGCGCGTCGCGGTTTCAGCTCTGTGCCGGTGACCCGCGGCGTCCTCTTACGGTGGCACCGCGGAGCCTGACGCCGACCTCCCGTCTGCCCGCCCGCAGGGGGATGAAGGTCATCGAGAACAAGGCCAACAAGGACGAGGAGAAGATGGAACTGCAGGAGGTGCAGCTGAAGGAGGCCAAGCACATCGCTGAGGATGCCGACCGCAAATACGAAGAGGCAGGTTCCCCGAGGCGGTGGCGACCTCGGGTTCGAATCGGGCCGCGGTGCTGACCCGCCAGTACTGACCCACTCTCTCTGCAGGTGGCCCGGAAGCTGGTGGTCATCGAGTCCGACATGGAGCGGGCAGAGGAGCGGGCAGAGCAGGCTGAGAAGTAGGGAGCCCCAGGATCGGGCTGCATGCTGCCGTCTCGCATGCACGCCGACTCACACGCACGCTGTCCCCAGATTTCTCTCCTAAGTGGAGTGACAGGGGCTTTGTGACACCGCGGCTTGTCCCCACGCTGCATGGCGAGTCACCTGTTTGTCACACTCACTAACAGACGCGTGCGGAAGGCGGAGGATGAGCAGAGGCTTAAGGACCAAAAGGTTAAATCCTTAAAGGCCTCAAACATCAAGGTACTACGGCCGGACGCCCCACCCCCCACCCTGCCCGGCGCGGCCCCCCCACACCCTGCCCGGCGCGGCCCCCCCACCCCCCACCCTGCCCGGCGCGGCCCCTGTCACACTAATGCCTCTTGCCGCCTCTCCGTCTCCTGCCACTTGCGTTTTTGTCCTTCGCCACTCGCCTCCCGTCCCTCTTTTTCTAACACCCCCCCTTTAGACTTTATGGCCATCGACGCTCAGCTCTCAGTGCGTGTGCCCTAACCCAGCAGGGCCTGTGTCCGGTGCTGAGTCTGCGGAAGCTTCCGGAAGCGCCTGCCTGCACGCGGTCACGGGCCTCCCTGCTGTGTTACACCCCCGAGTGCTTCCCCCCCGCTTGCCGTGCCTCCATTTACTTTGTGTTCTCCGTCTGTGTTTACTCTGGTTTTGTCCCTGCCCCACTGCGCCCCCCCTAATGTGTGCGCTCTCTCTGAACCCCCCCCCTCCTTTTTATCCTGTTGCCCCCCATCCTGGCCCTCTGCTCTCTGATTACGCCTAAATGCCAGCAAATGTGTTGAGCTTGAGGAGGAATTGAAAACGGTGACCAACAACCTGAAGTCACTGGAGGCCCAGTCTGAGAAGGTAGGCGGGCATCGGGTTCAAGGGCTGGTCCGGGATGGTGGAGCTGCTCAGTTTCTTGAGAGTATTAATGGATGTTGCTGCAGCAGGGGTGTGCAGATCATTTAAACCGCTAGTAGTTAGCAGCAGATTATCAGCAGGTTGTCGGCAGATTAATGGCCGATTATCGGAAGGTCTGTAGCAGATTAGCGACAGATTAACAACAGATTAGCAGTGATGGGGAGGTGAGGATGTACCGCAGGTGTGGGGGGGGCGTTGGACGAGCTGACAGGTCCTGCTCTCCATCCATAGTACTCGAACCAGGAGGATAAGTTCGAGGAGGAGATAAAGGTCCTCGCTGACAAGCTGAAAGAGGCAAGTTGTCCCCCCTAAGGGTGCTGCATGGCACTCTGTCTCTCTCTCTGTCTTTCTGTCTCTCTATCCATCTGTCTCACTAAGTCTCTGTCTCTCTCTCTCCATCTTTCTCTGTCTTTCTCTCTCTGTTTCTCTGTCCTGCTCTCTGTTCATCTGTCTCTTTCTCTCTCTTTCTTTGACTCTCACTTTCTCTGTCCATCTCTGTCTTTCTGCCCATCTTTGTATCTCTCTGTCTGTCTGTTTCTCGCTGTCTGTCTCTGTTTCTGTCTGACTGTCTCCATCTGTCTATCTTACTCTGTTCATCCGCCTGTCTGTCTCTGTCTCACTGTATGTTTCTGTCTCCGCCTTTCTGTCTGCCTGTCCATCTGTCTGTCCGTTTGTGCCTGTGTCTCTCGTCGTCCGTCCATCTGTCTGTCTCTCTGTCTCTTGCTGTCTGCCTCTTAGTCGCCGCCTGTCCGTCTGCCTGTCCGTCTGCATGCTCATGTTGGGTGTTGTTTTGGCCATTTGAATCCTCCCTAAAGTTACAGCCGCTTTACCCTTCAGGCTGAAACCCGTGCCGAGTTTGCCGAGAGATCAGTCACCAAGCTGGAGACGGCCATCGACGACCTTGAAGGTATGACCCTTGTTTTAGATTAACACTGAATTACACACACATGCCGCGTCTCTCATGTGCCTTCTGGAGAGTAGCCTTCCTGGACAGATGCTGACCAAACAAAATAAATGAATTTCAGCTGGTGTTGTGAATAAGGCAGGAGTGTATTTCATACTTGGAAGGCTGATTGTCATGTGACCGCAGGAGTCACTGCAAGCTGCTAACAACCCTGGGAATGTGTTTTGCTTCCTGGGGTCTACATGTCGTCACGCTGATTCCAGATCAGCACGTAGCAGCAGCGGTAGCAGTTTTCTACCTGAGCTGTAGCAGTTTAGCGCATTTCTGTGCTACTTGGGAAGGAGAGTTAATGCCAGCGCACTGTATTTTACAGCTGAGGGCACATAGTAAGCCGGTAACCCAGGCTGCATGGGCCCACTGTTCCATTTACAGTGTGGATGTAATGATGTATGCAGTTTACATCCTCCGGGGGTCCTTAATTTGAGCCTAGTTGTAGTCGTCCATGACGTGCCTGTGGAATCTGCCGCTCTTACCTGTCGCTCTCTGCATGTCCCCTGCTGAATGTGACCTCTTCATCTCTCCACTCTCTGTCTCCCCCGCCACTCGTGCTCTCTTTGCCATCCCATAATTTTCTGTAAGATGAGCTGCATAGACAGAGAGTGAAGTACAGGAGCGTCAGCGAGGAGCTGGACCACGCGCTCAGCGACATGAGCGCCATGTGACCCTCCTCGCCCACTGCGTCTGCTCACCCATCCTCACCTTCACCCCATTGTCGCTCTGCTCCGAAGTCAGCGGCGGACCTCTGCTGCAGATCACTGTGTCTGATTGTGTGTTTGACCCCTTCCTGCTTCTTCCCGTGTTTTGATACCAGCTTGACCCTGCATACCGCCCCCTGCATGTTGTCCCCTGCATAACACTCTTTTCCATTGTAAGAGTAAGACTTTGGTGTATTGACACTGGGTGCAGTTGTTCTCCCTCTACTAGCCTGAATGCTCTTAGTGTTGCACTTTCTGATGATGTGAATATTAGTAGTATTAGGTCCTTGCTTTGTTGGTGGATCTTGTGTAGCTCCTACTGTGATTCTGCTCTGGCTTCTACCTGGGCATTCACTGGAAGCGCAGCAAAGCTGCATTCATGCCTAGTTGACTCCTTGATAGCCAAGTGCCTCTCCCTGTCTGTCCTGTTTCATTCCTCCCTTCATTCCTGAGAGGTCACTCCCGTGAGCTTGTTGCTTTTAAAATTTAATTTGTATTCGCCAATTCCGAAACACTCTCCAGCTGTCTGTCTCCAGCTGACTCTTGCTTACCAGAACTGCATTTATAATATGAACCGTGATTGTTGCATCTACACATTTCTGCATTTCAGTGTCATGGATTTGCTTATACACACACACTTGTGATTATGTGCTGTATGCAACCCCCCCCCCCCCCACCAACCAAGAGTCTGTGTGCTGTGTGAACATGGATGGTTCCGGTCCAGAAAGTAAAAATCCAGATCAAGATTCTGTCTCAGCCATCCAATTGAGTATAAAGAGTCGCAGCCACAGAGTGTTCAACACAGAGAATTCCAGCCTCACTCCTGTTGGGAGAGAGAGCTGGTTCAAGAATTATTCATTGAGGGTAGCTGGCAGTTACATCAGGGGCTCTGGGCCCTACTGCAGATTCAGGGACATGGCTGGACATAGAGCTGCCTGCTGAATGTGGATGGACAACATCTACAGGAGATGTCTTAATAAACCAGCTTTGGGAGTGATTTCTCCTCACGGATGAGTAAATAGATTGATTTGACTGTCAGCCAGGTAGATTTACGGCTTTCCCCATAAATCAGTGAGCTTTACGAATATGTTTTCTTCCCTAGATGCCTAAGTGAGCACCTCCTCAGTGCGAGATGAGCCTTTAATGATGATGCGTTTAGGCCGTTCTGCTCTCCCCAGCCGGTCCCTTCACAGTTCAGCGATCCTATTGGAGGGAGTCTTTATTGACCTGTGTGCTTTGCCCTCTCCGCCGTATTGTTAGCCCGTCCGTTCGGAAACATAGACCCCCTGTCTCCAGACGTGCTCGGTCATTGACGTTGTGTGGCAGTCTCAGTGATAACCACTTTGTTTTCACAGGAATACAGGTCGCTGACTTGCACTGTGATAAAATCCCACTAACCAGACGTTTCTAATAACCGTTGCTAACACCCCTCTGCTCTCTCTCTCTTTTTCTCTCTCTCTTTTCTTGTTAAACTGCTTTCTGACGGTCCAGACCGCCTCTACCAGCAACTCGAGAAAAACCGTCTTCTCACTAATGAGCTGAGACTGGCCCTCAATGAGGATTAGAAATGTTTTCTGGATGTTTCCGTCTCGTGAGATGAAGCTTGTTGCATTTATCATGTGCTTCCTTGTAATGATGAATGATGGCAGCTGCAGGATGTTAGGGTTTGCTGACCTCCTACATATAAATCTTACAGTGTAGCAAGGGGTGTCAGACTGGGAAGAGGAATTCAGGGATTATGTCTGTCTTCTGTGTTTCCAGAGCAGACATCTAATTAAAATATACATATGAATTAAAATATATGTATCTATTATGGAATATTGTACGTCCTGTATGTTAGTCCTGCATGTCCAGAACATAATTGCAGCTGTATTCTTGATATATGTGCTCATGGTCTCTGGATCTTTGTTAGTGAATGTGCCGCAAGTGACCCTTCTAACCGTAAATGAATGTTCCTGTTCATATCCCACTCATTGTGCATGCGTGTTTTGCAAAAGCTGAACGTTCTGTTCGGCGAGCGTCACATGACCGTGCTTGCGTCAGTGGTGATGGGAGGAACCCCGACTATGATTATTTACCAGCTGGCGGGATGCCACCCCAGGCTGGGCATTTGGGTGTGTTCGGTGGGCACCCTGCTTTGCGTAAATGTAGCATAGGATCTGCCACCTTATTTACAATGAAAGCCACTTCTACAAAGGAAATAATGAGGGAAGCTAACAGTTTTTCCGGGGGGGGGTTGTGGCTCTGAATTATATATTCTCTCTTATGGGGGGTCCATGAGCCCTTATGGGTGTCCTGAGACAATTAAGTTAAATCACAAATTATTGGTTAAGTTTCTGTTGGGTGGGCAGGCAATTCGCTTGGGTCCTACCTATAGCCACGCCCCTTGGAATAACTGCGTGCTGTCAGTCAGTGCCTGGTTTAAGCCCATTGGGTCATCACCAATAAGAAGTGACCAATAAGATGGCTGATCGCTGATGACTCGGTGTTCCCACCCACTGTTTTGGAGTCCTCTTCCTCCCGTGACAACCTGTCAGTTGGAAGGCAGGGCCGACTGTGTAATTAACCTGAAGCCTGCCGCCGCATGTGAACGGTCATGTCACGGTCGTGTACGGTCATGTCAGTCGTGTACGGTCATGTCACGGTCAGATTATCATGGTCTTTAATGCTCTCATTTGCTGTTCTGGCAGAGAAACTCGCTCACGCTAAAGAAGAAAACCTGGATATGCACCAGATGCTGGATCAGACTCTAATGGAATTAAACAATATGTGAAAGTCTGCCGCCTGGCCACCTGTCCTTACTGCTCTCACCTCGCTTGCCGTGAATGCCCCCCCCCCGCCCCATCCACGCCCCCCCCCCTTTGATGGAAAAAGAGTAACCAGAAGCTTTAAACTTGCACCATGCTACTTGCGATGGAAATCGACAAGGGATGAAGGAATGACCAACGTTTTCATGACAACGTCAGTATTCATGCCAACTGATTTACAATGTGTGTGATGTCAGCATTAGTGTGTGATTGTTACGGGTTACCGGGAGTCACATCGGCCACATTCCCAGCTCACTCAGGCTCCACGTCGGTCATCCTCTGCAGTAACAGTCTTTATCTGTAGAGCTCACACTACGAACGGTGACGCTCCGGCCAGACGCAGCGCTGACAAATGTGAAACTATCCCAGCCACTCAGTGGTCCACATGCTCCGTAGTGTTACGAGTCTTAATCCGAGTGCCATCTGAGAGTATGTGGGACCCCGTGAGCCCGGCTTCCACCCTCCTGCCGACGCCCCCCCCCCCCCCCCCTGAGACCCGCTTGTCCAAACCAAAGCCTAGCAAGATGCAGGGTCACGCTCCTGTGGGTCACGCACACTTTTAGCCCCTCAAGCAATGCACAGACACCCACACATTCATCTGCTGGTGTGTCATGGGGTTACCATCATTCACATGGTCCTCGTTTAGGATTTATTGCTTATGCATTTTTAAAAATCGGCAGGAGGAGAAGGTCTGTGGGCCGTCTGGGCGCTCAAAGTACTCTCTTAATTTACGTTTGCACTTCGTTTTTATTTTTTTATGCGATGTCGTACGCAAAGAGCTGCCACTTCCATGCGGGTGCTGCTGTAACATCAGCCACAAACTTCCAAACAGCCGTCTTCAGTTTGACGGTTTAGACCCAAACAGTGTGTACATTGTTTTCTTTTTATAAAAAGCTTTGTGTTTGTTTTACACTCCAGTACATATTTATTTTACTTAATCCCTGAAGTCATTAAAAGAAACATTTAACTAAAATTCTGTTTTATTTCCCCCTGTTATTTAAAACTCATGTTTTCCCTTTTTCTGTTTTTGTCTAATGATAAATTTGGTCGTTCCCCTTTTATTTACAACTTTTTAAACATTCAAAAATAAAATACGCCTTATGCAGAATGTACAAACAAATAAAACCACAGTTTTGACTTTTGTTTAAGTGTTTTATATCTGATTTTTTATTATTATTTTCTTATACTTTTGCTTTTAATGGATTTTACTCTCTCCAGGTGTATGGTTTAATAATATTTGTATTCATTTTATTAATTTTGTGTTCACCAGAAGTTTTGCCAGGCAGACAGTTTTGCTAAATTATTTGTCATGTCAAGACACACATGAGCGTCGTACGCTAAAATACACTTTAAATGGAGGAAATGGTGACCTCCTGTGGACGCAGGCTGCCATTGCAAGGTGAGTAATGTCCTGCTGCGAGGGGGGTGTCACGTGGCTACCCCTGGAGTGAAACATATTCACGGGCATGAATACAACGTCAGCAGAAGCCCAGAAATCAATATGATCATCTCCGTAGATAACAATTATAGACATTATCTGATACCGACATTAAGAAGTAACTAACTAAAGTATCGAAGTCGGCTTATATCCGTGCTGAGCCCTAAACATTACCTAGAGCTACATAATTGCTAATGCCTGTATAACAGCATCGTTACAGTTTATTGTCGAGTACGTATTATAATTGAATTTGTACGTAATGTGTTACTATAACATTTAAACCATATTCTACAAGAGGAAAAACTGCACAACACGAAGAACCTGCACAGAGAGCAGGGGTGGGATTCGAATCCTTAACACTGTCGGTACGAAGTGACAGTGTTGCATACTGGGTCATCCATACCAATGAAATTCGTGTCAACGGGAAAAAAACAAAAATCATGGGTATTATGCCACTAGAGGGCAGTAATAGATGATCTTGAGAACAGGTCCGTAAAGGGGGTGTCCGGAGGCCATGGACTTAGCTAGAAATTCTGGGCCCCCCGCTAGTGTTGCGAGATACAAGGGCTGGGTATAAATTATTATTTTTTCGTATTGAATCTATCAGGGTATCCATGCCCCTCTGACGCCCCTGCTGGAGCTAAAATGTATCTGACAGAATAGTAGCTTAGAATAAACAAAGAAAGTGTTACCCTGAAGGATTGGTGCATTTCTACTGCATTGATAGGTATTTACTGTTTGTTTGGATCAATGTTTCAGTTTCTGCCCTGATGTAAATACTGATACTGCAGTTATTTCTTTGTACTATTAACTCCTACACACTTATTATGTACATTATGGGTAATATGACTACCAGTTTCGCTGTGCAAGCCAGCTTCAAATTACACAATATCTAAGAGTGTGTTTTTATTTGATAGTTGATAAAGTACTTTGTTTTCCTGGGACACTCGTGCCAGTTGTGGGAGTGAGATGTAGTGAATCTTTGGCACTTAACTGACCTTTTTCTGGAGGCTGATGGTGATCAAAGCCTGCATGTGAGAGGAAACCACATGTTTTACTGCAGGGGTACCTGCTTTGTGCCGGGGGAAAATTATATATTAGTGCAGAGCTATTCAAATCAAGGTACGAGCCCTGCTGGTTTTCCAGCATTCCTTTACCTGTGAGCCAGGTGTGAACCCTCTGGCCAATCAGAATCAGTAATTATTGATCTAACTACCTGGGAGAATTGAAGACAAGGTCTGGATTTGCAGAGCCCCGTATTAGTGCTTTCGCTGGAAGTGAGAGCAGGGCTGCCAACTCTCGCGCATCTGGCGTGACACTCATGCATTCCAATTCTCACGCTCATGCAAGCAGTCTTACGGCAAAACTATTCTTCCATTATAAACCTAAAATTAGCTACATCAAAAGCATCGGGGTAGTTTGCAAACCATACAGACTATTTCGAAGGTAAAAAAAACTCTTACATACATGTAAATGCGAGTTCAGACTTGTCTGAAATTGAAAGTCTCACGTCAGGCAGCTGACCAAAGTTGGCCGCCCTGTGGGAGTGTGGGAGAATTGACTGGGTCAGGACACGCTACCATGACTGAATAAAAATGAGCTCCCATTTCCATAATGGAGGCGGGTAATAAATTGCCCACAATGCTATTATTTTCCATTCGGGAGAAAAGCCTTCAGGGTCAGTCTCTGCAAGAAGCCGGTCATTTCTTATGGTTGAAAACGCTCCTGTAAATCATCTGCTTATTGATATGAGAGCAAATATTATAATTATATAAATATTATTTGTTTTGGTATGAGCACAGCACATATTTTAAATGTAAATTTCTGAGTGCACTGAATGTCAGCCCTGCACTGCCACAACAGGTGTTAATGCCGAAAAACGCATCCCTGCCGAAAAACGCATCCCTGCCTTATAACGCATGCCGGTGTTCTGATGAGTTGAGCTTTTAAGGGTTTTTTGGGGGTTAGGGGTTTTTTAGGGGTTAGGGTTAGGGTTTTGGGGGTTAGGGTTAGGGTTTTAGGGGGGTTTTGGCGGTTAGGGTTTTAGAGGTTTTTGGGGGGTTAAGGTTAGAGTTTTACGGGTTTTTTGGGGCTATTGATTAGCACTACGGTAGCCTTACTTGACAAAGTAGCTCAACTCGTTTCAGAACAGCGACCAATCGGTCATTTAGAGACAGGCATGCATTCTACGGCAGGTATGCCTTTTTCGGCATAACACCTGCCTTCAATGCGCCCTTAGGTAAGTGCTTGGCTTTCAAACAGTGAGATTTAATGCGACAAGGACCTTGTGGCAGGTCTGGGAATGGGCTCCAATCAGAAATACTTCTGCACCTCATCTCCTTTCTGTATGCTGCCTATATATTGCATCCTGGCCCCCTCCCCAAGAGAAAATACCCCAGTGTCCTCCCCTTTTCCTTCCGTCCCCTTCGCTGGTCATAAATAGTCCAAACCTCCAAATGGAATCTCTTCATATATGCATATACTTTCACAAAGATCCAGGTTGTTCTGCTTCGAATTACATACAAAATATTAATGTCAAACACGTATGAAGCATGATCCGTGTTTCTCTAGCGTGTTTTTGATGTAGCTACAAATTACTGGCAGCAGTCAAAAATGAGATGATATTAATATGTTGCACTGTCAAAAAAAAAGTTGGTAAGTGAGTTCCGGAAGAAGAGGTAAGTCTATCAGTGAAAATATAAATTAAATGCATCAAATGATTCAGATAATGCAGTGGAATTTATTACTTGAGGACTGGCTATCAATACTGATTGCCTTAACAAAAAAGTAGCTTTGCTAATTAAATATGTTTCTTTAATTTTATAATAATAAAGCATATCTGCAAGTTTATGTGAATTAAATTACTTACGTCCTTTGTATTTATCACGGGCTACATACAAATACTTAGTGATTAATAAAAATGTAATAAAAATGAACATTATTATTATTTGAAACAAAACATAGGTCTATGTCGAGCCGTGAAGTCGTTATTTTTTCACCGTCCAAATGATAACTAACAGCGATTGGAAAATTAGAGCGAGCGTTGAGCTTAATGAGATTTTAATTAAAATCTTTAAAAATGTAAGCGTTTCGTTCAATCAGTGACTCAATTGCGGCCGGGTAATTAAGGGCAGGGCTGGACCGCGAGCCGGCCTGCAGAGTCCGAGCCGGGGAGATGCTGAACGTGGAGAGGAAAAGCAGACATATGGTGCTTCTGCACGGACAAACAAACCGGCGTGTTACTGCAGGCTTAGGCGCACGCGGGGGCGGGGGGGTCCGGCGACTCAGCGGGTATCGCTGCTCCCTCACGACTCCGGACTTTGGGGTTTAAACTTCTCTCCAGTTTTTGTCTTCTTCCTGAGAACACTGATTTTTCCTTCTCCCACAGTGACTCGAAGTCGCCCTTAGTGTATTTGACTCTATGCACCCCCGACAATGGCTGCAATCCCCTGTGTCAGGCCCTTTGCTTAATGGGACAGGCTCCAGGTTCACCGCACTCCTATGCTGGATAAGCAGTTATGGATGGATGGATGGATGGATGGATCGGTGAGTGGGAGAGGATATAGCAGAGTCATCTACACAGGAATGAGAAGTTGGATTAAAACCTGCGACATGAACTGATAACCTATAAAAAATGATTAAATGACATGAAACGTATTTCTGCTGACAGAGCTGTTCACCGTACTTCTGTACAGGTCTTAGAGTCCGACGGCTGACTTTTTATACAGACGTATTAAAAGCAGTAAAACGTCCATTTCCCAATTGTATTTTTATATTACGAAACGTTTTTTTCTAATCATTTACACTCTCTGTTTAGTGATGGACTTATCGGTGTGCCGAATGAGTAGTTTGGTCCATAGTCAATTCCAAACATTTATTCAGCTGGCCTTATTTGTTCAGCCCCGAAACATTTCAGCTGAGGATTTTTTTCCTGTTCTTTTTTTTTTTTTCTTGACAGAATTATCATCGTGCCCTTGATCCCTGTCTAGGCTTGGGATCTCTCTGTCTAACTAACACATTCTAAGTCACACACAAATTATTCTTTTATTAGATTAACATCTCTAGATATCTAGATATTTATTAAATCTAACTAGTTTCGTTCCGAAAATGTCATGTTGCAGGTTATAGTTCTGATGTGGATTTAACAGGACTCTGGCAGCATAAAACCATATTGTGATGATTTATCTGTAGAATATTAATTAGAGTTCAACGATCCCAAATGCATTCATAAAACATTTTAAATGTTTGAAAGACCTAAATTCTGCATTCAAATAAGAATACAGGAAACAAAAATGAACGGCAGTCACAAAATGAACAGAAGGTCTTACATTCCATATAGAAGATTGGAGGAATGATAATCCAAGGCAAGCCGTCAGAGACATGCAGATACACACACTGATTTCTCAGCACAGCCTCAGAGGTGACATCGATTGACCTCGATCACAGAGGTTGTCACCATAGTGTAATCTTTTCTATTATGAAGGTCATATATATACACACACACATTTTCCAGGCCAGGATAACTAAAGTGGTTGATTATTTATCAATAACTTCTAATTTTTCATATCACTCTGCATGTCCCTGAGTATTAATGGCACTTCATAGTGGTTTAAAGCTTCTCGTTAGTATTTTGCTCTGTCCAACCATCATTCGCCTGCTTATACTGAGCTGGGTGTTGAGAGTCTGGAGCCTGTGCCATGGCGCGCAGGACACAGGGCAGGGGACACGCTGGACAGGATGCCGCTCCATCGCAGGGGACGTACACATACGCTGCAGGAAGCACCGAGATGCCAGATTCACCGAGCTGCGGGTCTCGGGACTGCGGAAGGAAGCTGGAGTGGAGATCTGGCAGGACATGGGGAGCCTGCAGGCTACACATCCAGAGGCCAGTGAGAGGTAACAGCACTGCACCGTCACACCACCCTGTAGCAGTGCTGCTGTAATATAAAGTTACTCAAGGTATTGTGTTACAATTTTCAAATGTGATGCAAACTATATTTAATTTCTCCATACAAAATGCAAACCGTGCATGTATAGTTCTTGACATATAATGAACTGAACAACATGCACTGCGTTGTGCGTGTACTGCAAATTGTTAAAAGCAAATTGCTAACTGTGTGCTTATTCTGCCTGTGATTAATGACTTCGATTGGCCTCTTCCTCACCGCTGCCCCAGGCAAAGGTGTACGATTACCGATTGATACAAACCCCGTTGTCTCCTTAATGGTAACTTTTACTGTTCTCTGTGTTGAAAAGGCTTATTTCATAGTGATTAATGGAAAGAGGAATTGTAAGATCACCTCTCTGAATGCAAAATAATGCATTATTAATGTGCGATGCACAAGAATGTGAGTGCTGCCCAGTAGTGGTTTGTGTTAATCATTGCCTTGCACATGACACCTCATTTATAAGCTGGAAGAAAAATGACCCTGCTGATCTGGGCTTTGTAGGGGAAGCCAACCGAGTACGAGACCCAGGAGAAAACTCAGTGACAACAATGGCAGACATTATCAACAGAGCAACGAGCCAGCAGCCATGCTAATTAAATTAAAGGGAGGTTAGGGGAACAGGGTCAGTCTCAGTGCCTGTGGATCACAGAGGAACCACAAATTCAAACATCTGAAATGTAATACGAAGTCTCTTTTTTAAAAGGTATAATTAACAGAATGAGTTATGGCTGGAGATCAGTTGTTTAAATCTTCGTATTTTGTTGACAGTGTTTAGATTTATATGCTACAACTGTTACGGACCGCAGGGTGTGACTAAAAATGGCTAAAAATGCAGAGCCCTAATGACCCCGTTAAACTGCTGGCCAGGCTGCAAATGAACTGCAGAGCCATTTACACCGGAGATTTTATAATTCTCACGCAGGGCTGAAGGTGTCATGTATTAGGATTACGTTGTTAAGGATGGGCTGGAGTCTCATTCATAAGCGCCGTGGTGTTTAGTAAGTGCTGCTTGTCACTGTTAAGGAGTTTCTGTAGGGAATGGCATTCCGGGCAGTCCTGGAATTGGCTTAGGGAGGTTAGGTGGAACACCAGATCTCATTGTTTTGTGTCTCCATGATAATCAGTGATCATCTTGTTACATCACTGTTGTGTCACAGTGGAACAAAAACAGGAAACAAATTGTGAATCAACAACATAATGAATATGCTCCATGTATTAGCTATCTTGATGAAATCCAGTATTTTTTGCTCGGTGTTAACACTAGATGCATAAATTCTCCGCTTCCACCTTGAATAGAGCATTAGTCTGTACTACTGGGATTTTGGGGACGTCCACCTCTAACAAACTGGAGCTTTTTTTATGTAAGGGCGTCATGATGACCTTCCTGTGCTCATAATCCCTGAATCCATTTGGCTCTCACCAAATATGAATGGAACACTTTTGAAAATGTTTATTTAGCAGTTAATTTTATCTAATATCATGTACATTTTTAGAGACAGCTCAGTCAGACAGTCCCTGGGATTTGAACTGACAACCTTCCAAACAAAGGCACAGTATTCGAACCCACTGAGTCACATACCGCCAAGTGCCCCAAATGCTAACACCCTCAGCTGCTCATGGCCCTGCTGAGACAGCGGGTGGGAAGCTGACATTTGCTGGGTCCGTACTCACAGAACCATCGGGGAGCTGCACTGGCCCCAGGATTTAAGCACAAAACCATCGCCGCTTTAGAAATAATTCTGCAGAAATGTACAAGAAGCCAAATGCACACACAGGCTTTCAGAGTGAAAGACTGGTGAGAAGTTGCTTCTTGTCGGAAAAGGATTTCCACTCGGTCTACGGGGGGAAATCGCGGCTCAGGGGACCACCCCCCCCCCCCCCCCACAAAGGTGGCTGTTAGCAGCTACTTGTTACTGAAAGGAGCCGGAGATGCATGCCCTCATCTGTTAATCATCTCCGGCTTGTTTCCAAGCTACAAACAGGCAGCCCCATGCAGCTGAAGCAGTGAGACCTCAGCTCGCCTGCCCTGGGGCCCCACAATGCCCTTCACATTAACAGGCACCATTCCAGTTGACCTTAGACTCTCAGCTTTGTATTATGTCCAAATAAAGAAAAAGCACCAGTGTCCAGTGGGTCAGAGCCTTATTGAGGGCAGCCGAAACACGCTGTGGGGAATCAACAGGGAAGGGTTAGCTAACGCTGTCCTACAGAGAGGAGAAATCCCGGCTCAGTGGCGCTGTTTACCCCCATTCAAACTGAGCATGGGTGTGGGGCCCTGACGTCTGAGGGCCCCCTGTTGGCCACGGACAGTCATTATATTAAATAATTAATAAATGTGCTCCTTATTTATAGGAGATGCTGAAGCAGCATGTTCTGCTAAGCGGCTAGCTAACTATGATCTTCCGATTTTACTGTCTGGCTGCACAACAAAATATTGGTTTTGTGTAAGAAAAACTTGCAATTTTTTCATTTAGTCAGATTCTAACTAAAGTAGTATTATCTAATGGATGAAGGAATTTTAAATTCCAGGTTATATGTTCATATCAAGAACTTACATACAGATTAGATGTGTTAGAATTCATTTTCCCCTAATAATTTATTTAATTTATTCGTAATATTGTTCAGGTCACTCTTTAACATATATAGGCCTACAGTACATATAGGACAGCAGGTAGTAGAACTATTTCAGTACTCCAAAAGCCTTCCATCCATAACAATTGGCTATATATTAAACAATCTAATTAACAGAAGCAATTTTCTTTCAGTAACGATTGAACTGTCCTGCAGATATCGCCAAGATTAATAATCCAGCCTTAATCTTACAGTGGAGACTGTTTATTCACTTATGCCCATTTGCATCAGTAAATGAAATTTTTGTCATCGCGGTGAATGCTGGCGGATAGCGCTAATATGACACGCTGGCTGAGCTTCTCCATGATCGCAGATACAGCTCCAAGCTTATTGACGGTTAATCGTGGCGGGATGCTATAGTTCACTTTAAAGCCTTTACGCTCCGGGTAGCTGTAGCGCATGCTAATCTGCGTGTGGGCAAAACGATGGGTGTTATTTTCTGTAAATTTAGGATTAACTTCGTTTAATTAATTAGTTTGATTAATGATGCGAGACTCAATAATTGGAACGTTGCGTTTTATTCTTTAATTCTCGACAAATGCTGTGTTTTGCATCTTCAGCAAAGTTATTTAATTGGTAGCGGTAGTGTGCTTGAATTTTTAATCACCTACCTACCTGTTGACTGGATTGTTTCCCATATCCATAGATTATCCCACAAAGCTCGAAATATTATCCATACTAGTTCAGTCCTGCTGTACCACCAAAACATCTTATTATCGACATCTTAAGGATTCTTGTACTGCTGAGCAAAAAAGATCAGCACTCATCAGGAATATATTAAGGAATGAAAAATAATATTATGTAGTCTATAGATATGGTCAGTGTTCCTGCGCTTGATAATAAAATATTGAAGCATTTATCAGATCCGTGTCGTCTCATTAAAGTCTTATAACGTATCGGAGAGCCTTGTTATAGTGGATCTTTATATTTAGAGGTTTTTGTTTTTCAGCACAACGCTATTTTACCAAGTCGTTGCTGCAAATGCCGTGTATTCTCTTCAGCGCCATTTATTTCAAGAAAATGGCTGAAATACGAGCTTTAAGAGGATGTACCGCGTTCATTCTGTAGATATCGAATAACCGACGCGAAAAATAACGCGCATCTTAGTGCGATCATTTCGTAATATTCAGTTTGCGTATTAGGGTATGATAATTATGCCTGGCTTCTGTCGCGATCTGCATAATAAGCCGAAGCCCCTGATTCACAGGAACCCCGGCGCTGTCAGCATACCCGGCCGGGCTGCCTTCATCTGAAGGAGGCTGAGGAGACGCTCCGAGGCTGATTGATGTCAGTTTGGACCATCTATACTGCCTCGTCCATTTGAATGGCAAACGGTGAAGCCAATTGGTATAAGGATACATCATGCATTTCCGCGCTGTATTTATTTTGTACACCAAGGGAGAATAACTGGCGACACGAGGAGAGGGCACCCAAGCGTAAAACTCGCAAAAATTAGGGGTCTGAATCTGGACCCATCTGACGGGGGATACCGGGACGCATTGACACATTTCACTCAAGCTCATCGGTCGAAACATTTGTAGCCTCTTTCTGGACGTGTGGATTGGATTTATTATGGGTACTTTGAAGCCTGACAGATGCAAAGTCCGGCGTTTGCCATGGCGTCTAATCGCATGAGGCTATATTGTGGTTTTTAGGGGGGAATCGCCGCTTTTCAGCACCGCGGACAGCTCTGTGCGGGATCCCTGCTGCGGGGAAGCGCTCCGTACGCGGCCGGCATCCGAGCGCATCATGCATGCCTCCACAGCCGGGGGCGCCGTCCTGTAGTCCTTTGGCTGGTCGGGGGCTCTCGGTAACATTTTGCCGAATTATGAGGCTTGTCTTTCAGCTTCTCCGTTATGCCCTCTATCCTAAGCAGCAGCGGGGGTGCCTCTCCAATGCCAAACTGTCGAGGATAGCAGCCTACACACTGCAAGCAGGAAGACATTATCATCACCATCATCATCATCATCATCACCATCATCAGCACCGGGCAAGGGAGGCACGATTTAACTCAACAATGTAAACTAAGGAAGGTAGGTGCGCCGCTGGAAATAAATTATTCATAGTTAATAGTTGGGGCTCCTCCGGGCTTTCCCCTACCTTCACTTACTTCATGTTTTATTCATTTTCATATCATTGCGTGGTAATTTTGTACGGATACAGCCGTGTATATTGCAAAGTAGCGATTTTGGTTTGGATGGGAGCCGGCGCGAGTGGCGTTTGTGCGGCGAATCGCGGAGAATCACCGGGGACTGAGTTACACGCTGAATTTATCATGGGAGCTGCTACAGAAATCCGTCCGCGGCCCTGTGAAGCCATGCAGACACACAGAGATGCCTCAGAAACGAGTACGGATCCATAACTAAAAACCCGTCTGGGGATTTTATTTCTATTACTGCTTTGCGCTTTGGCTGCGGGAAAAAGTCCGAAATTAGACGGTTCCTGGGCTGTGTGTTGTGATTGTGAAAATGAGTCAGAAAGCAGCAGTAAAAGCGATTTCTCTGTTATTTGACATCGTGGTAAAAAAAATATGGATAACGCTTATGCAACGGTCTCCATGTGGGTTTTGAGAGACAGGCATGGTGCAGTAACCATGCTGTCAGTCCTGTGAATAAAATTAGGCTTAATACATCCTTTCCCTGTTCCTGTTTTTTTTTTTTTTAAAGCAGTACGAACTCAAGCAAAGTTAATGTATCTGCCTTTTGCTACCACTAGTAACGTCCGAAAGGCCTATTTTATTTTATAATATAAACTTTTGTATTTTAAAATATATATATTTTAATTTTAGTAATTCCGTTCTCCATTGATTGTCATCATGTCTTGGAATAAGAGAAATATGAATCTGATATAGAACAGTGCGTCCTTAATGTGCAATTGTGTGCATGAATCAGTGCATGTATGAGTGCATGAGTGCATATATGAATGAGTGCATGCATGTATGAGTGCATGTATGAGTGCATGTATGAATGAGTGCATATATGAATGAGTGCATGCATGTATGAGTGCATGTATGAGTGCATGCATGTATGAGTGCCTGTATAAATGAGTGCATGTATGAGTGCATGTATGAATGAGTGCATGTATAAATGAGTGCATGTATGAGTGCATGTATGAGTGCCTGTATAAATGAGTGCATGTATGAGTGCATGTATGAGTGCATGTATGAATGAGTGCATGTATAAATGAGTGCATGTATGAGTGCCTGTATAAATGAGTGCATGTATGAGTGCATGTATGAATGAGTGCATGTATAAATGAGTGCATGTATGAGTGCATGTATGAATGCTCGGAAACCGTTCTCTCTTGGTGTGTCATGCTTCTTGTTGGGACTCTGTAAACACCATAATACTAGATTAACAGTTATTGAAGATGGATGGTTGTTTGTATGGATGGGCGTGATATATATTTGTCATAATAATTTCGATGTTCAGCTGATTGACGTGTGAAAAATTGTTACTCATACAGTTTCTAAGACATATTTATTTGCATATCATATTTGCATTTTCATATCAATAATATCTTTCATGTTTTTGAAATATAACATATGTATAAAATGTTTACCCTTTGTGTTTATTGTATTTATGTGTTTCATGTAATTAGCCTGATTAATTGCTACAACCCCCTGTGATGGATTGGCACCATATCCTGGCTTGTTCCCTGGCTTGTGCCTGTAGCCTTCGGGATAGACTCTGCACCCCCCTTAACCCTGAAAAGGACAAGTGGTTACAGAAAATGGGTGGATGGATGGATGGATGGATGTTCTACAACCATGTCACATGACAGTTTCGTAACACGTTGTCACTTCATTGATGAATGAACTACATACCATCCAGTTCACACTCTCAAATCAAATGATATCTAAGCAGAATTGCTGGCTGTTTATTAATGTGTCTTTGTTACACATGGATATTTATGGTTACATGCAGAGCTCAGGCTGTGTGACATGCTCGAGAGCGTACGAAATATACAGAGGTGTCTTTTTAGAGAGTCTTATCTTTTCGCACATGCCAGTGGGATATCCCTTGGCTCTGCTGGCACTGGGGACCGCTGGCGTGGGCAGTGTGGGCACTAAAAAGAATGGCACTGTCTTCAAAGAACAGCATTCAGGTGGAAGCACATGTCTGGAAGCTTTGATATCCACCGAAACACTAATGAGTTACACATGGGAGTTAGGCATCCTATGTATGAGACACAATAATGTAAACACATATCAACATGCTAATTAATGCTGTCAGTATGGATCCTGAACCATGCAGTGGGATACTGAACCATATGTTCAAGAGGAAAAGCTTCCAGTTCTGTGAGGGATGAAGGAGATTCAAGTATTCGCAGTTTGGAGTCCAGTGTGTCCCACAGCGGTTCAATGATGTTTAGATCTGGCTATCAGAGAGGCAATGGATGACATTTGGTTTAATTCTGGTGTTCATGAAACTATTCCTGAATGTGTTTAACTTGTGTATGGGGACATTATGATCTTTGAATATGGGAACATCATGAGGGAACAGTGTTTGCACTGTGGGGTGCAGCCAGTCCTGTAAAATGGCCTCATATTTCTTGGTGGTTATACAACCACACAGAGCGATCATCAGACCTAATGACTGCCGAGAGACGGCAGCCCGTACGCACAGACGCCAAGGACTGAAGGCGTCCTTTGGCTTTCTCAAAACATAAACCTGTTCAGGTCGGGGAAAAGGGTGAAAAATGATTCATCATACCATATTATCCTTTTATTTGTTTTATTCATTGCTTGGGGTCCTAGTTTTGTGCTTGTTACCCTGCGTTTTGCATCGGCCTTGGAAACGAGCGGCACGCATTCCAGCTTTGTGAGGCTGATGACACGCGGTTTTGGTCACCAAGGTGCTGATTCAGATCTGTAGTGATTTTTGAGGTTTTATTTTTGTGGTGCTTAGCGACTGTCCTGTTAAGTGTCTGTCCTTTCCTAATGCTGAGCTTCAACTTACACAATGAAAGCTCCTCTTTCCTGATAAATTTCTTCACTGGCATGATTTTTGAGACTATTCCACGTGAGACATTACATATTTGACGCTTTTTGTGACTGGTGCTCCTGCAATTTGGGCTGCAAGTTGCCTCCTGATCCTCTAAAAACTCTGATATCAAAGTGCTGATTGTCAGAGCCCTTAATAGCTGACACACGTGCTGCTGATTGTGGCTCCACCTGATGTCACTCAACCTCAGGAGCTGCGTTTGCATGTGGCATTTCCATTACACTGTTCACCCCCATACACTGTCAGAATGGAACATCCCAAGATTGTATTGCACAGCAAGGTTTGCACAAAACATCCAGTGATGCTAGGAGTAACTGAACGGTGGAATAACTGAGCAGTGGAGTAACTGAACAGTGGTGCAGTTTCATACCATAAGGACTTGGTGTGGATGCACTTGTCCTTTTTGTGCAGCATTCCGACTGCACCAAAATCTCCCTCAGAGTGAGACTTAAATTTAAATTTTAAGGAGTTTAAAGGTATTCTGTGTTGCAGGATAGTTTGAAACACTTGCCCATTAACGGTAACATTATATTCTTGCTGGCCAGAATGCATGAAGTGCTCAGGAGTCTAACCTAAGCACACGGTCATCGTGGCCATGTTTAGATATGTACTTCGATATTTTGCAAATATTGTGCAAATTCATCCAGATCCAATGCAAACTTTGGTGCAAATATATATTTCATAAAATGTTGCACAGTAACATCATGCGTTCGTCCTGTCATGACTGGCTTCAGTAGCGCAATTTAATGTATTATACGCTGAGCCTGAGTGGTACGGGATCATGTTTTTGCGTGTGTAATGTGCTCTCCTGTTCCTTTCGCAGGTCTGCTGTGTGTGAAGTATCTTTCTCCTGTGATGACCCTGGCAGTGAGGATTGGGTGAAAGAGTGTGGAAAGTCAACCCTCGACATGATCAACGCTGAGTGAGTAAATCGCGGGGTGCTGCTCCCCTGAAGATGGCTGAGCCCTTTGCCCTGCCTGGGTCCTGGGCCGGCTCATCCAGAACATGGCTGCCTGCACCTCTCTCAACTTCACCTTTTTTTTAATCAATCTTCATCTTAACAGACCAAGTTACATTTACATCTATTTACTTGGCAGATGCTTTTATCCAAAGTGATACAATTGAGAAAGCAGGGTCAGACGATCACTGGAGCAACTGAGGCTCTACAATGAAATCACTATGCTGAGCCTTGGGTTTGAAGCGGCGACCTTGCTATCCCAGGCCCAGCATCGCAGCCTGCTGATCTGAGGCAGAGGCTGGCCCAGTGCCCATTGTGCAGTCTTCCTCCTGAAGACCTTCAGCTCCACCTACCCTCTGTGCGGTGCTTGTCGCTTACGTGCTGGTTCAGCTCGACGGATATTGCCTTATATTTACACCACTGTAATCTCACATTTTTGTTTTATGGATTCCATATAGCTGCCCAATATGTATATGGCTATATGGCTTCTGTAAGTTTTTTTTTTTTTGCATGATTTCATTCTTCCTGCAGTAAATGGGCCATAAAATGCGCAGAGCAGAGATATGCATGAAATACGGCGTGAACAGCAGCAGCTGCTTAGTTTCCCTTAGCCTCACTTAGCCTCCCTCTCAGCGAGGGGCTGAATGTGTGCACAGTTCGGCGCGACACACAAATCATGTGCCTCGGTCGTCAGATGGCATTTCCTCGGACGTGGGCCCCCCGCTTTCACTGCTAAGCTCTTTTTCTAAAACAATCCTGTCGCATTTTAGGCTGTTTGACTTCTCTGCTTCCCTTTCTCACCTTTTAACGCCCCCTGCGGTCCTCCTGCACACCTCAGAAGTGTGAGTAACATTGGGCCATGTGACTGTGTGAATGCATCAGCGGAGACGTGCAAATATCCCCGGTGTGGCAAGCCCCGGGCGTGACGAGGCGGTGACCCCATGCCGTGAGCTCTCGCGGTGCCCTGGCACGGCTTTGCGGTGCCGCTTAAACACGCTGACACGCCTCACTGTCGTAGATGGTTCGATCACAGCTGCGCTTTCTGCTGCACCTTCATACTTCTCAGCGGGCAGGGGCAGGGCCGCCCCTGTGCTGCTTCACGCACGCTGAGCGCATGTCAAAGGTGTGTCTTTATCTTTAAGAGGGATGCGATGGGCTGGCATCCTGTGCAGGACGTCCCCTGGCTCATAACACTGCCCTTTCTGGGACAAGCTGCAGGCGCTCTGTGACCTTACTCTGGGTGGGTGCTTAGTGGGGGTGGATGGATCTTATGCTGTTAAAAAGTGGGGCAAATTTTCTGAGAGTCTGCAGGAGGTCACATGGATATTTAGGGGGAGGTGTGTTGGTCAGCAGGTTTGACCTCAGTTCCTGTGATCAGAAGGTTGCTGGTTTGAATCCTATGCCCGGCAGTGTACCCATATCTCTGTCGGGCCCTTGAACAAGGCCTTTAATCCCCTGAAATGCTCCTGGGGTACTGGATGGATGGCTGACCCTGCAATCCGACCCCAGTCTCTCACCTCTATGCGTGTGTCCCAAAGGGGAGCCTTATCGGATATGTGAAGACTAACACCTACCAATTTACCTGTATTTACATATGCACACATATAGAGCTAAAGGAGAAGCTGAGCACAGGAATCGAACCAACAACCTCCTGTTCACACTCACAGAGAAGTCGCCCATGTCTGATGTTTACGCTCACCATCATCCTTATATGCCATCCCCTGTTCTGCTGGTTCAAACCTTAAAGCATGAGGTTCCACAATAAATGCTGCCGGTTTGCGGTGTTTTCCAGTATAAACGTCTAATCAGCATTCAGATCAGGAATCTGAGGTTTCCTGCTGGAGTCTGGAAGCTCCTGGCATGATTTCAGGCTGTACTGTGTTTTTCCTGAGCATAAATCAACAGTAAGAACTGCTACATAATGGCTCGCTGGTTTAGCTACTCAGATCATATATTGTATATATATATCATACATTTTCCTGGATCGTTGCTGTTGTGAGGATGATTCTGCTATAGCTTGTACTGCAGAGTCTGTGAATTAAAGCATTACTGTATATCTTCCTCCTCTTGTTCAGAGATGCTTTTTGGCTCTTGCTTAGGCTATAATAAAAAAACTAATTGGCACATGGCGATACGGTCACTGATAAGAAATACAAATGTTCTGCGGGAAAAATGCTGCAGTTCATATTCATTTTGTTTTATGGTGGACCTTTTGCCTTGTATCTGCAAATTTCCCTCAAGGAACATTTTAAGATTGCAAAAAAAACTGTACATCTTTCTTTTTTTTATTTCGTATGTCCTCCCGTTCCTCTATAATACTCAAAGGCCCCTCAGACTGATGAGTTTCCCCATCCAGGGCTTGTGTTTCATTTTAGGGTGCTAGCATTGCACCAGCCGACCGTGATTCCTCAGCTTCCCTTCATTCGGTCTAAGTATCAACGGAGTGAAATAATTGCACGATTCAGCAGCTTTTGGGAACTTGCGTGACCCCTGCGTGACCCTGGCTGAGTTTGGCGTAAGGTGTCGATGCTAAAGAATTTAACATCGTTCCGCGCTCTATTTGGCTTAGCAGGACACTCAAGGTTAACTTATAAACAAATAAATGAGTAATGGAGCAATATACAGGAAGTCAGACCGCTTATAGCCCCGCCTCCGTTATACTGCAGCGCCAGAAGCAACCTTCCTGGGCTTTTGGCCCGACCCAGCAGCCCCTCCCACAAGTCTATGGGCTGTGGTGATGATGCATTAGTTGGCACCATGTTGCCTTCCTGAAGGTGACATTGTGTTCCGTTGACCGCTGAACCCTCACACCCGGTTTGTCCAGGCAGAAACGTCCGTGCTCCTTTCATGCTCGATGTGCCATACTGGTCCGCTGCAGAGCGAGGGGGTCCCCGAGGGGGTCCCCGTCATGTCACGTGTGGTCACTCCCTCCCCCGCCACTTCATGTGTGACCTAATCTGAAGACCGTGTCGGCAGTATCTCCATCCCTTTAATAAGCACATCCCAAAACGATGACTGACATCTATGGAATTCTGGGATAGCGTTTGGTTATGCTTCTCTCCAATGTCCTGTTTCATCGCCAAGGTGCCGCTTAGTGTGAAGCCGCTGGCGTTTAAAAATCGAGGCCCCGATTTCCCAAAATAGCTCTTGATCTGTTAATTTTGTCGGATTACTATACCCGGCCCTGAAAGTCCCACGATTGCTTGTTTTGGTTTGTAGCTCTCCACTGAGATTTTATTTAAATGCCTGTTTAACCTGCAGCTTATAGATGTTGCTGCAGCACCATTACAGCTCAGGCTGTGACCTGTCAAACCTCAGCCAGCAATAAATCACCAGCAGAACAAGAAGCTCAGAGATCATTCTGACCTGGAGTAGATTCCCGACTGCCTTAATTAGCATAAATATTTATTTGCACTGATTGGATTGTAGCAATTCTTCACCTGGACTGCAAATAAATTCACTGTCGCTGGAGTGTGAGTGATACTGGGGAGTTTCTGCCAGTGATGATCTGAGCAGCATATAATGTGAGGCTGTTATGCATGCAGATGTGCCTTGACCATGTCATCATATGTCTTAATGCGTGATGAATACAGCGTGTGATATCCCTGCCTATCTGATATCACTGCCAGTTTGATATCGCTGCTTCTGTGATATCGCTGCCTGTGCTAAATTCCTGTCTGTGTGATATCCCTGTCTGTGTGATATCCCTGTCTGTGCGATATCCCTGTCTGTGTGATATCCCTGTCTGTGTGATATCCCTGTCTGTGTGATATCCCTGTCTGTGCGATATCCCTGTCTGTGCGATATCCCTGCCTTTCTGATATCCATGGCTGTGTGATATCCTGCCAGTGTGATATCCATGGCTGTGTGATATCCTGCCAGTGTGATATCCATGGCTGTGTGATATCCCTGCCTTTCTGATATCCATGGCTGTGTGATATCCTGCCAGTGTGATATCCATGGCTGTGTGATATCCTGCCAGTGTGATATCCATGGCTGTGTGATATCCTGCCAGTGTGATACCCATGGCTGTGTGATATCCTGCCTGTCTGATATCCAAAAGGGTGTCACTTACAGTGATCGGGCTGAAAAAGCGCATCTCTAGCCCAAAGAGGCGATGTTGAACCACTTTCCCAGTGCAGGAAGTCTACTGACCCCTGGAGGACAGGAAGTGACATAATGTAATGTGATACTAATCAGTGTAGTGGTCTTGGGAGAAGTTTTGGCTTTTATTTCATTTGATATTTAATTTAGGGAATTTGGCCAAATAATCATTTGCACAAATAGAATAAATTTTTATAATGGTTCCAAGCAAGAGTTAGCTTTTCTGAAAGGGGAAATGTTATATATAAGGATGAGTCAACAGCCCAAACTAAAGAGGGTAACAGCATTTAACCCCCAAACTGCAATCCCAAGGCCACTACTTCGGTTTTATCTTTTACATATTATTTTATGTTTATTTTTCTTAATACTCTTAATCATCAGTTATAGCAGTGTTTTGCATCTATCGGCACATCTGCTTTTTATGACAGATGTAGGTTTACGTCACAATTCTGTTTGACAGTGAGTTCCAAGAGGCTTGGTATCTGAGGCCACGTTGTGAATATTAATAATAAAAGCAGTTACTCTGCATAATTCTCTTCTGGAGGATATTAGACGTCATGTGATTCTCTTATCAAGTTGCTACTCTCTTCTTGGTCCATGAGCTAACTCCGCCAAAGCTTAGTCCCTGGGGGTTGAGACACTCTCCAACCTCATCGCTCGGGTCTCATCACTTCTGGAGTTGTTTAATTACACACTGCAGAATCCATTCACCAGTCACTTCCTGTTTGCATCATATGTCACTATGTCACTTCCTGTTTGTAGCTGTGGTCGTGGCTTAGGAAAATTCTCAAACCTGCCCATGTGTTTACTGTCACACAGGACGGTCGGCCCTTTACCCCCAATTTCTCCAAGGACTCTCTGACAGGGACTGTCTGACCTTTGGATAAAAGTTTCCACTAATTAAATAAAATGTAAGCTGACGGGTGCAGAGTGACAAGCTGTCTTCATGTCTATAAGTGTGGCCTCTTGCCATCGTTGCTCCATCTCCCATTACCGAAGGTATGTCCTTGTCCTGGCCGGGTACAGCAAGGCGGGTATCAAGCAGCCTGCATTGCCCTGCCCCCTCCCACTGCCAACTTTTCACCCTGTACATTCTGTTCGCTTTAGTGCGAGTGCATATCATGCAAACACACTCAGCTCCGGTAGTAGGTGCACTGATCTGCCTTTGATTTAAAGCTCTACTTTCATCTAAATTCACACACTGGGCTATTTTGCAAGACTGGCAGCAACTCTAATTACCCAAGATGATAAATAATTTAAGGAAATGACAAAAAATGGCCAGAGAGGCATAAATCCTGACACATCGACACACACTTTTCCCATCGTTATCATTGTGATGGATACTGGTTTGTTCTGTATATCCTTACGACAGTCAAAGTGGTGGTGTTTACTACCACTCAAACCACACATTTGCATGGGGCCCCCTGTTGGCCAGGAACAGGCACTGCACTAAATTAACAAACCACATTCCTTACTTAAGAGATGCTGAAGCAGCATGATCTGCGAACCAGGCAGCTAGCAGGTGGGGGGGGGGGGGGGGGTCTTTTCACTGGAGCCCCAAAAATAAGCCTGCCCTTTGCGAGGGTGGGGTCTGCTGATATGTTTGTGTAATTTCACGTATCTTACATTACCAAAATAGAAATAATCATCCATCTCAGACAATAATCCATGTGGAAATGACCGGTAATAGGATTTGTTCAGTCTGTTGGAGCTCTGGGATAACAAGGTCACTGCCTATTTCCTGTTTTCGTCCCATGGTTATATGCATTTTTAACACGGCGTCATGCCCCCATCCGGACCCCCCCATCTGGTTAAGGGCACGTTACATCACTTCCTGCTTTTTTGACAAAAACAAAACGTTCTTCACAGCTGTCTCCCTCATACTTATAATAACTGCATTATTATGCATGTTTACATTAATTATATTCATTTGCTCGTTGTTATTGTTTATTTGTTCATTATTCGAGGCCTGTACAGAGGGTCGAAATATATTCCTAAATTTCACATGTTGAATCACCAGCAATAATGTTTCTCAACCCCAGGGGGGGATTTACCCCGACCCCTCTGCCGCGCTGTCACTCTGCACAGGTCTGTCTGCCCCTCGCAGGACCCCAGGCCTTGCTGCCCCCGTTAATCACACGTGACTGCAGACCGAGACGGTCAAACAGTGATGCTCTGGTCTCCGCACCGCAGGGCATCCCAGCAGGCCGGGCTTTCTGAACTGGAGGTCATCTCCCAGCCTGTGGAGGAGGAGAACCAGTGCATGGCCCCACTGCAACTGGTCAGCTTCGCCTACCGGGACCTGCCGCTGGCCGCCCTGGACCTCTCCCTAGCAGGATCCCAGCTGCTGTCCAACGTCGACGAGGAGGACGCCAGAGAAGGGTAGGGCCCTGACCTGCTGCACATCTGGCGCGGGGTCCACAGCCAGCAGGAGCTCCATAGCAACACCGCCGTCATTTAGAGGCGTTTGCCTAAAGTCTCAGGATTATACAGCTCAGGAAAAAATGAAGAGACCACAGCAAAATTTTCAGTTTCACTCATGTCTCAATTTATGGGTGCGCGTCTGTGAATAATATATATTTTTTTGTAAACTCCAGCCTAGCTCTCCTCAGCTTCTCATTGATGAAGGGCTTCTTCCTTGCTTTATAGATGTTCAGTCCTGCTTCTTGCAGCCTGTTATAAATTGTCCTAGCAGTGCACTTCACAACACTTAATGTTTCCCATTCTTTTTGAAGGTCACTTGAGATCATCCTCCAATATATGAGGCCCTGCCGGATAAGCTGACAGTCGTCTCTGACATTAGAAAGTCACTTCTGCCTTCTCCCTGGCTGGTTTCTGGTCTCTCCCAGTGTCTCCTGCTTCACCTTGTTCTTGTGTACTGCTGTCTTTCTTACTTTGAGCCTGGAAGCAGCCTGCTTCGCAGTGTAGCTTTCTGCCAGCAGAGCCAGGTTTAAACCAGGATTTAAAAATGCAGATTTTTTTTAAATATGGTGGTCTCAATTTTTTCCATAGCTGTATATATTAATTGTTCTGTAATATCTCTTTCAGGAAGATGGTTTGCTGTTAACTCAGCTATTAAATAACTCACCTTAGTACCAGGATACTTTATCTGGCAGATTATGTTAGACATTTTTACAGCTGTGCAGTTAGAAATTATCTGCAGAATGAAATGTGACGTAGCTCTTAATGTTAGTGAGTGTTTCCCATGTATCTCTGCCTGTTTGTGCGCTGAGGGTTTTGTCCTGGGACATTTTGTCATTATTCAGTCGCCGATGCTGCTGTGACTTGGGTGATTCGATAAATGTATTTTTCTTGTTGAAACATCTCCCCCCCCTATTCTACCGTATCCGTTTTGGCTTTGGCTGCTTTTAGCACCTTATTAGTAGTGGGCTGTCATGGTTCTAGTCCGCGAGACTCTCAGCCCACACAGCAGGGGGCGCTCTTCCTGGCACATCGTCGACAGCGAGTCCCCGCGACTCTGGCCGGGAAGTGTGACTCACCTCCCCGTCCCCCCTTCGCGGATAAACACCATAAGCTTTATCACACGGCCCAGCACACCGTCCAGGTGCTCCGTTTGTCACCGAATCAGTCCCCGCTCCGCTGATCTCTCCGACCCCCCCGCCATCCCCGATGCGGACGGCCGTCAGCGTGTATGGTGATCCGATTCCCGCTTTCTAACACGGAGGGAACCCTGTGCAGTTTTGCAGCAGACCCTACAGCGGCTTGGAAACACTCATGATGTTCTGTGGGGGGGTTACCTTGTGACACGGTGAAGGCAGAGAGAGCACGCGGTGTGTGTATATGTTTCTGTGTGTGTGTGTGCATGCTTTTATATATATGTGTGTGTGCGTGTGTGTGTGTGTGTTATATCAGTGACAGACCGGCATCCCCTCCCATGTCTCCTGGTCCGCTGCCCTGTTCTGCCCACTTTTGTCCTTCCTCATATGAATTATGGGTAAAAGGTATGAGTCCCGCCCCATATTGCCGACAGCCCGTAAAAGGGAAAGATGCAGTGCCCCGAACCTGCAGCGATCTGCCTCGTAAATAAAACCATGAGTTTCACGACGTTTTTACGGGAAGGATGGGAGATGCCTGCTGCAGGTTTAGCGTAGCCTGGAGCTGCTCCGCCTGCCCGGTGGAGCCTGTCGACGTGCGCGGCGGCTCGTTTTACGGAAGCCGCGTGTCCTCGCGGACAGTGCCGGTACTCGCTGCGTCGGCACTTTGGGCGCGGCGGTAAGCAGAGGGCGGTTATTAATAGGCATCCGCCGATCTATCTTCCAGTCAGAGGGGGCGTGGCCCGCGCTCGCTTTTCTCACTGCCGTCTTGTGGGACTGTATTTCTGTGCATTTTGCGTCTTCCTTTTTTTTTTTTTTAACTTCTTTTGAATTTTTTTAAAAATGAACTCACCCTTTAAGATAGAATTCTCCAAATTCTGGCCTGGAGGGCCAGCTTGCAACACAGTTTGCAGAGTATTTCCCTGCTCAAACACACCTACCAAACCTGAAAATTGGCTGGCGAGCTGAATAAGGTGTCTTTAATGTTAAACTGTGTGGCAAACTGGCCCTCCAGAAACGGATCTGAGGGGCCCTCCAGGGGCCTCCGATACAAGGATGAGGAGTAAGACTGGAATGAGAAATGGAGTGGAACTCCAAAAAAAGAGCCTCTTATGGCCCCTAAGTAAGCAGTCGCTCCCTGTTTGCTTAAGCTGTGATCATCTCTGCCGAGCTTCTGTTCTGGGTTATTAACTGCACTGTACACACGCTGTATGCACTCTAATCCCCAGCGAGGATAGTGTTTGTGATACGCTTGTTGGTTGTTCGCGATGATTAGCTGGATCTCTGGCTCGTAAATGATGTGATTAATGACTGTGTCAGGCAGATAGTGTTTACTGCCACCTAGCAGGGCTCAGTGGATGGGTGCTGTCTGAGGGGGGGGGGGATGCTGATAGCAGTGTACCTCTCCCCCCCCATCCCCAGGTTGCCCTCTTCCAGGATTGCCCCATCATTGCTGCAGCAGTGAAATTTGATTAAACACAGTTCCATAGCTGAGGGGGTATGTTGGCGCTGCACATTGAAATATGTAATAATGTATGGATTTGTGACTTCAGTAACCTGTATAGTAGGATGTCATGGCGATATCAAATGAAGGTGTAACCGTGCGTATGGTGACAGAAGCCAGCCATCGCTGTGGTGCCTCGTAATAAGATGCAGATCCTCCCCAGCCCCAAACCCTCTCACCGCCCCCCCACCCCCCCTAACGAGCAGTAATGAGTGCGAAGTAATGAAGTGCGGCCTGCACAGCCTTGCCGAGATGATGTCATGGCTGCCAGGAGCTGAAGATGCAGCATATGCGGGTAATTTCTGCGCAGCTCATGCACACGGGCAGGCAGGCTGGTGGTGCGGACCGTGGACAGATGGCCCATCTGGGTCAGCCTCCTGGGGGGCAGAGGAAGGTGTGCAGAGCAGCCCCCCCCCCACCCCACTCCCTTCAAATAACCTTGAAGGCATCTAGGGTTGCATATTTCTGTAGATCCATCCATCCATCTGTCTTCAGACAGCTTCCCCTGGTCAGAGATTATTTTAGACAGGTTTATGAAATGCTTTATTTATGGACACGTTTCTTGGTAGGGTTTGGGGTGGGATTTGGATAAGTCACCAAATAGCATTTAATAACTGCACAGTAATAGGTGAATGCGATTCATGTCATTTCAATTAACATACGTATTTTATAAATGAATTGCATTATTGCTTGTTTGTTTCAAATGTTCTCAGTTAATAGCACCATTGCCTCAGGGATTTTAATCCCACCACCGCTTTCTATGTGTGGAGTTGGTGTGTCCGCTGTGTGTGTGTGTGTCCTCTGTGTGTGTGTGTGGAGTTTGTATGTCCTCTCTGTGTCTGTGTGTGTCCTCTGTGTGTGTGTGGAGTTTGTATGTCCTCTCTGTGTCTGTGTGTGTGGAGTTTGTGTGTCCTCTCTGTGTCTGTGTGTGTGGAGTTTGTGTGTCCGCTGTGTGTGTGTGGAGTTTGTGTGTCCTCTCTGTGTCTGTGTGTGTGGAGTTTGTGTGTCCTCTCTGTGTCTGTGTGTGTGGAGTTTGTGTGTCCTCTCTGTGTCTGTGTGTGTGGAGTTTGTGTGTCCGCTGTGTGTGTGTGGAGTTGGTGTGTCCTCTCTGTGTCTGTGTGTGTGGAGTTTGTGTGTCCGCTGAGTGTGTCCTCTGTGTGTGTGTGGAGTTTGTGTGTCCGCTGTGTGTGTGTGGAGTTGGTGTGTCCTCTCTGTGTCTGTGTGTGTGGAGTTTGTGTGTCCTCTCTGTGTCTGTGTGTGTGGAGTTTGTGTGTCCTCTCTGTGTCTGTGTGTGTGGAGTTTGTGTGTCCGCTGTGTGTGTGTGGAGTTGGTGTGTCCTCTCTGTGTCTGTGTGTGTGGAGTTTGTGTGTCCGCTGAGTGTGTCCTCTGTGTGTGTGTGGAGTTTGTGTGTCCGCTGTGTGTGTGTGGAGTTGGTGTGTCCTCTCTGTGTCTGTGTGTGTGGAGTTTGTGTGTCCGCTGAGTGTGTGTGGAGTTGGTGTGTCCTCTCTGTGTCTGTGTGTGTGGAGTTTGTGTGTCTGCTGAGTGTGTCCTCTGTGTGTGTGTGGAGTTGCTGTGTCCTCTCCGTGTCTGTGTGTGTGTTTGTGATTGACGATGGATGGCGTGATGTCCGGGACGTCGTCCGGCCTTCTGACCTGCTCCCCATGACCCTGTTTTGACAATCGTGACCGGTCCAGATCTTCCAACACGCCTAGACGTGAGCTCCGAGCTCCCAGATAACAAAACTATCACTGTGTGTGGAACAACCAGGAGGTGATCTGACCCCATTAGTGTTAAACAACCAAAAAATAATCAGTTACCATCTCTCCATCTGCAGCACTGGGAACAGCACATCTCCCAGCGATGGCTCATTACCACCATGTGCTCCCCAGTTCCCACCCTTCAATCTCACATCACGCACATTTTTTCAAACTAGATTCCTACTGTTATCTACTAATTGCATTCATAGTCATAATGAAAAAATGCCAAATATCCTCACACTTTTTGAGCTGGTTATATCAATATTTAGGGTGCACCAATTATTTGTGAGCTTTAATTACACTGTGGAAGAATGTCTGGGAGAAGCTTCAGAACGTCCATTTACAAATGCAGTTACTGTGTCATTGTTGCTTGTATGCAGCGGGACAGAGGAACTGCTTCCTATCTGCTCTCAGTTTATGTTGTGCCCTCTAGAAAACAACGGCTGGGTCTATGAGTAGGGACCCTCCTGTCAGCTCTGCATCTCCACTTATCTCGCATTAAAAAGAAAATTTAACGTTAATATATCCTTGTCAGTGCACCACTCTGTAAGGCCTGGAGTGCTGACAGCAACTAGGAAAGACCTTGTTAATTATGTTGAAAAATTGTCAACTCAATGACCCGTCAGTTTTCCGCTCTCGCTTATGTAATTAGGGTGGCATTGATCATTAGGCGATGTCATACAAACCATTCAATGGAAACCAACTGCTGGTCTAAGTATTATGCTAAATTAGTAGATGTTTATACGTGACGTGGAGTCAGTAGCTGTCCATGGTGCTGAAATGGTCACAGACTGAGGCCAATATAAATCACTTACCTGTTTCTGGTTTTTAAAATTCCAGGAGTGACTGATCCTGAAGTATATTTCCTAATTCACCTGCTCAATTCTACAACCAGTAACAATTCTACATTCTATTTATTATTCCCGTGATCATCATTTTGTATTTGCTTCTTTCATGTAAAATTACAAAAAAAAAATACATAAATACTAAAATGTGAATAGCAGAGGCACACTGTTCCACTTGGGAATCACGCTTTAAAGCCATTTACACTCTGCCGTGCCGGGTGCTCAGGCCGAGGTCCTACTCCCTCCACTCATACCGGCCGTCCAGCTGTCGCCGTTTCCAAGCCCGGTTCTGAGTCGGAGGGTCCGCTTCCTGTCTGCTCCTCTCGTTCCCAGGGCACCTCGCAGCCTTAACCCCGCCCACTGACACCCAGAGCGTCGTGCCTGAACCGGGCCAGCGCCATCTGGAGAGTATGGCTCCCTCCGCAGCCTCAGCCAGGAAAATGATTGCTAACAGCATGATTATGCTTTTATTTGATTACTCTGACATCGTTTACAGGCCACTGGCTTTTGTCCTTGATTAGTGTGTGTGCAGCTCCCTGAAAAAGGGTAAAGCAGCAATTTTTAAAAAGTGTGTGCATGTGTGAGAGAGAAAGGGAGAGAGAGAGTATATCAGTATCTATACATGTGAGTGAGTGTGAGGTCACATCTGGTCCCCTGTCTTACATTACTGCATAAACTCTTACTATGGGAATCGAGCCCTAGTCTGCCCCCCCCGTTTTTAACAGCATTTGAAAACCCAAATGCCCCACTCTGCAATCAGAGATGGCGCTCTCCGCGAGCTCCTCACGACCCTGTCATCGACACATGGCGCAGAGCACAAACACAGGACGGGGAAGCTCCCCACCAGCTCTGCACCCCGTACACACAGCGACATCGACCTAGCAGGTGACAGTCATGGATGGATTACAACTTGGGCCCACTGGGGGTCCCAAATGATGTCCCTCTCCTTGTGTCATCCCGTAGCTATGGCAGTGCCTGTTATTTAATAAAGCCCAGGGCTGCCTTATATACTACACCACTTTTGGCCAACTGTGGTTTATGGAGTCCTAAGGCCCCTTTAGTTACCTGGGGAGGGCCCTCAAAAGGGTCGTGCCCAGGGGCCCATGATTTCTTAATCAGGTGGTAGCGCCTAATGTGCATTAACATAGCTTTACTGAGACATACCAAAGGTTAGCAGTGTACTGGTCAAATATGACAGAGCAAGTAAAAGCTATCAAATTAAATACTGTAGGTGCCTGTTAATAATTTAATGCTCTGGAGGCTACCAAGGCACTTCACAGATCACAGCTGTACTCTTATTAAAATCGTAGACTTAATTAAAGCAATAAATATCCCATTGTTTCCAATTGTAAATCTGCGTAACCTCTGGCAGTGAAAGTGACGGGAGAAAGATTGTTTAAGGTCCACAGTCAGCTCTGATTGTAATGAAAAGTTGTGTTATAGATCACCGTGCCCGAAGAGCAGCGGCTGGCTCAGTTACAGCAGACATACGACGTCAAATCCATTCGATTATCTTTAAGGACGCAGGCTAATTAGTCTGCTAAAGCAGCTGTACGTCCCACTTTTAAAAATAATTATATGCGTCCTACCTAAAGGCATCGTAAGGCACGGCAAATATGAGCTTAATCAGGCTAATTAAATTAGGTAATTGTATTATTCTTTTTACTTAATGTTAAACACTGTTCAAAGTCCTGCTGGTTAAAGTCAGCTAAGTCATTGTTAAAAAATCTAAGCAGCTTGAGATCGCAAGTTGAATTAACGAACAAGCAGCTGAAGGGTCGATAGCAGGCGATGCATTAAATAGTAACGCAGCTAGGAGATTCGTTTGGGGCGGGAAGCCCCGCTATAAATTTGATATGAGGAGTTCGGTTTCAAAAAGCACCAGCTCCTCCTACGTTTGCGTCGGCGGCTGCATTTTTGAAGAGCCGGGGAGCATCATAAAGTCACTTTCGCTCCTTCTGCGCTTTTGAACAAATCGGCCGCGTTATTTGGAAACGGGCGAGGGATCATTGAGGTTTATTAGCACTGCAAAGCGCGTCGGGTGACAGCGAGGGCGCGGGGCCCCTGCTGTCGGGCTCCGCGGCGAGACTTGGGTAGGGACAGCATTTTCCACCCATAATGCACCAGGGGTGGTCAGACTGTCTGAGACTGGGGATGATCAAAGCAATTACAAATGGTATGGAAAGACGAAAGTGGGATAGGCAGGAATTCTTCTATGGATCAGGATCTGCAATTCGACACAAAACTCGACATTTAAAAAGTATTTGAACATAAATAAAAAATCAGGTAAGATAAAAGTTAGGACCGAATCCTTGGATTACAGGTACCTGTGTATGCTGCGTTATGTGCATTTTCTTTTATATAAGAAATCAGTATTCCAGGACAGGGTAGCACAATTAAGACCTGTTCGTATGTTTTCGTGTGTATTTTTCAAGGTTTTGCGGACCTTGGCTGTGTGACGCTGTAAATAATTTTTTCATCTTTCTTTTATCGTAAATGTGCTTTATTTGCCGTCTCTCATCCATTTTATCTTGAAGCTCTGTTTCTCTTCACGTTCTTTTCTTAGGCTACCATACTGTGTGTAGTACACCGCCCTCTTCCGACTCATATAGGGATCGTCATTTCGTATTTTATACGCTTAAAAAAATACCAAATATTGCAATTTTATAATTCAGTGCATGGGCGTCGTTAGGTCGGAGTATTTTAAGTCCAGCCTCGAGTATTTTAGCCCCGATGCCAATCTTCCCTCAAAAACAAAAAAGTCGAGCCCCAGGTAAACTTGACTTAGCCCCTGATCTTTTCAATAGCTAGAAACTCCCCTGATTCCATGTATATCGTTATTATCTTTTCAAATTATTTATACTTGCTGCAAAAGTGCGAGCCAGCCACGTTGAGATTAGCTTTTATGTATTTGCTCTCACCAAGGGCGTAACTTTGGCTGGAACATTGGGGGGGGGGTTGAGGTCTCCACCCATTACGGGGGAAACATGATTATTGGGGGGGTTGTATTAGCTGGTTTTGATTTATTGGGGGGGCTACAACCCCCCCATCCCCCCCGTAATTTACGCCCATGGCTGTCACACATTGTACATTATTTGTCTTGGAAATGTTTTATTACAGGATTGTGGTGGATGTTTAGCCCTCTGTCTTATGTGCTGTGTGCGATTTTTACTCTAACTCCAGATCTAACTGGTTGAAGCCATGTTGTGGACGGCGAGTGGCACTCTGGCAAGTCTGTGTACTGAGTGCAGGCTTCAACTGCTTTCTGGTGGCCTGTGTGATTCTAGTCGTGCTCTTCCTCGCCTTGGAGCTCCTCATAGACACCAAACTTCTTCAGTGTGAGTACCTACAGACCTCATCCTCATCAGTTAGAAATACACAATATATTGGTTAATATTAGAATCGGCCGATTTTCGTTAAAACACAAGATATTTGCATGAGTCCGATGTATCAGTTTTGGTCAATATTGACATCCAATATTTAAACTTTGGCAATAGTCAAAGTTAGAAGAACCAGAGATAAAGATACAACTACTGAAATAATGGAGATGATTGCAAACATTTTCAGTGTCAGTACATACAGACTTGTAGGCATCAGTCTTGTATGTATGTTACCCAGACATGGAAAGTTCAGGGACAGAAAGTGCAAATCCAGACTAAGATTTTCCTTTAACCAACCAGTTAAGCATAAAGTACTCAATTGGTTGGTTGAAATGAAAACTTGGTTCGGATTTGTACTTTCTGGACCTGAACTTTCCCCCTCTGATGTTACCTAAGAAAAAGGTCTCTTTGTGGCCTTGAATTATATTTGTTAGCATCCTGTAATGCTTTAGCATTATTCCGTGAAGCGTGAATGGCCTGTAAGCCACTGAGCAGAGCTGTTGATTGCTGGTTATCATTGGTGCTTGTTAACACCACACTCCCTGTTTTCCAGTTGCCAATGCCTCCCAGTTTGCCAGCATCATCCACTGGATCAGCCTCGGTATCCTCTCCGTCTTCTTCACCGAGGTATGGATCACCAGGGCTAGACAGATATCACCAGTGGGGTGTGTCACTTCTGGCGAATGTGGTGTGATTGTTGAACAGATTTCTTAGCTGATGAATTGCGCAGATGGAACGTCAGCGTGTCTTTGAAAGTGTTTCCTGTGTCTGTGTGTATCTCTCGCTCTCAGACTGTGTTCCGCATCGTGGTCTTGGGCATCTGGGATTACATCGAGAACAAAGTTGAGGTGAGAACCTCGGGATCCCCTGGGACTGATGCTGCCAGGGGTATTGGAGTGACTGGGGGCTCGCACACCCCAGAGCGCCTGCAGCACTGAGGTGTATCACAGCCTTTACTGGGGAGGCACCGCAGTATTGAATGAAATCTGCGTCTTGGGAGTGCACTTTTAGCTGAGTCACTTTTTAAACATTTAACATGATGTAGTAATGGACAGCCACATATTCTTGTCAAGTTACTTAGAGCAACAGTATTTTGAAAGGCGCTGTATAAAAATAAACTGAATAAAATAATGTTTAAGTCTACAAGCAGATCTAGTGTTTAACTGTTCACAATATACGAGATGAGTCCCAGATAAATTGACAGGAGCCAGTGGTAGTTATAACACATGAGGAACTCTGTCCCCAACTACGTGAAGGCAGGGAGGAACATTCAAAGTGATGCTGGCCGTATGTTTAAGATGCTGCCTTGCGGGTTGTCCGCCGTCAGGACGCGTCACGGACGCGTTTTTCTCGCACGCAGGTGTTCGATGGCGCCGTCATCGTCCTCTCCTTGGCCCCAATGGTGGCCTCCACTGTCGCTAATGGACCCAGCAGCCCATGGGATGCCATCAGCCTCATCATCACGCTGCGCATCTGGAGGGTGAAGCGCATCATCGACGGTGAGAGCCAGGGGGCGCCATGAGGACGACCTCCGCCAGTCAACTGGTGCAGTGCTTTATGTTGTTAAAGGCACCTGGTTCCCAGCAGTGTCACACCCTGGATGATCATCTACACAGGCTTCTGAAACCTCCACCTCTAAGCCGTCAAGCCCACTGAGCCAAAATTTGCCATGTGTCCGGATCTCATATTTAAACAGCTAACCAAGGCATCCTAAGCCCACAAAAGCCAGCGGACCGATTTGAATTTCTAACGTAGCTCCCTTTAAACCAGGTTAATATCCCCGGATTTTACTGCTGGGCTGCAGCTGAATGCCAGAGTACCAGCTGTCTATCCAAAGCTGTATCAGTATTATAGTAATAAGCTAACCACAGCAATAGGAGCTGTCACACCTGATAAGATTAATAGAGCACCTGGGATGTGGGAATATATTACAGTCAGTTCCTGTGATGTGAAGCTGTCATGTGATCAGCTGTTTCTCCCCATTATCTTTGTCACCCGCAAAGTAATGTGCTGGGCAACATGTCCCCTCGTGCGTCTGTTTTAATGCAGATGAAAATGCCGTGCGCAAAACCAGTACTCTACCACGCCCTCAGGTGGTAGAATATGGTGGCGCCTCCCCACCACATCCTACCTGTTTTAATGGGCTGTGCGAGTAAATGTCTGGAAATGCTCCTGTCACAGTAGCTAGAGCCCCAGCGTGACCCAGTGATCTGCTGGGACCTCGTGTTGAGTCTCCGGGGCTGTAGCCAGTAGCTGCTCCACCGTCTGCCACTTAAACATCCTTAATGGAGGAAATTATGCATTTTATGTCAGTGTGAAGCAAATTTTTCAGAGAAAGTCAGAAACTTAATTCAGATGTCGGTCCTGCATTACTATGGTTAGAAACATAATAAACGCATCAACGTTTGGCAAACTTCACTCGCATTTGATTGATATGTTATGCAGACGTGAATGATGCATAGTACCCAGTGTGTCTCTCTTCCAATAGATACAGGCAGCTTTTCTGCACAGAGCGTTAGATCAGGAGCAAACTTGTAACTCTAACTCAGCCATGTGGGATCACTCCAGCTGCACCCATATATCTACAGCTCTGGAAAATTTAAGAGACCACTCCATAGTTTTTAAGATTCTGCGTTGTTACATCCTGGTTTAATCCTGCTTCTGCTGGCAGAAGGCTACACTGCGAGGCAGGCTGCTTCCAATCTCAAAGTAAGAAAGACAGCAGTACACAAGAACAAGGTGAAGCAGGAGACACTGGGAGAGACCAAAAACCAGCCAGGTAGATGGCAGAAGTGACTTTCTAATGCCAGAGATGACTGTCAGCTTATCTGACAGTTTTTCATGAATCAGAGAATGACATCTGTATCATTCTTTTTGAAGGAACCTTCAAAAAGAATGGGAAACATTAAGTGGTGTGAGGTGCACTGATAGAATAATTTATAACAGGCTCCTAGAAGCAGGACTGAAGACCCATAAAGCAAGGAAGAAGCCCTTCATCAATGAGAAGCAGGGAAGAGCCAGGCTGGAGTTTTAAAAAAAATGTATATTTCACACAGACGCATAACCATAAATTGAGAAATGAGTGAAATTGAAAATTTTGCAGTGGTCTCCTAATTTTTTCCCAAGCTGTAAGTTAGCAAGAACCTCTCCGCTGTAATGACCTTGAATAGGTTTTTCCAGGATCAGCTCAAGAAACAGCAACTTTAAATGAATTTCTGTGCTTTACTTTTCAGGCAAGCTCTGTGTGACCCTCAAACACTACATGCCTGGTGTCACACACAAGATAACAAATATAGGGCAGATATTTCATTGCTAGAATGTAGTTTTGGGGCATTCATGACTGGACATGTCATTTGTGCTGATCTTGGCACATCCTGGCTGTCAGCGCTCCTTGTGGAGAAATATGTCATTGGCACTGGATGGTGACCTGTGCCGCTCTGCTCTGCCGCAGCCTACGTCCTCCAGGTGAAGGTGGAGATGGAGCTGGAGATCCAGCAGTATGAGAAGGCCAAGGCGGTTCGGGAAGATCACCTGGAGAGGCTGACGCAGATCTGTCAGGAGCAGGCGGTGAGTCACGCACCTTTCACACCTATAGGTGATTTGGGAACTGTGGAGGGAAACCAGAGTGCCTGCAGGAAACCCCACGATGACGCAGGGAAAACATGCAAACTCCAGACACAGAGACCAGGCAGAGACTCGATCCCTGGTCCCAGAGGGGGAGGCGACAGGACTAACCACTGTGCCACCCCTAGTAAGATATCTAATAATTATATAGCATATTTTATATATATTTATTAGATATAGACTTTAGATACTTTATCACTCATTTACGTAACTCTTATATTCACTAAAACAGGATGACAACTTAGCAGTCACAGGTTGTAATTCTATGTTCTGCCAGCAGAGGCCAGTAAAACATCATTTAAGTCTCCCCATGCGCTACCAGGCCTATTTTGTAGCACTTTGAAATTTGCGTTATATGTTATATAATTATAGGTCAACTTGGAAATGACATTTCCCATGTAGTGCAATTAGATAACACACTCAAGGGTGTTTAATCGGAGAGATACCGATATTTTGCATGTGAGGCACATGGTGTGCGATATGTAAAAATACAAGCCATAAAACATTAAATGTTGAGCTCTGCCTACTTCTGATGAGTATTATATGTGGATTATACTGTTTATGTGCAACTTCACCCCCCCAGATGTTTCAAAAGCTAAATAAATAGCTAGTGAGTAGAGTCAGAAGATCATAGGTAGCTAGCCAGTTGGCAGAACATGCTGTTTCAGCACCTCTCGAATAAAGAAAGGATTTATTTAATATTTAGTGTAGTGACTGTTTGTATCCAACAGGGGGCCCCATGCAAATGCATAGTTTGAGTGGTAGTAAAATATATAGTTAATATAGAGTCTCTGACACATTGTAAGTCATTCGTGAGTAAATGGAATGGCCCTGTCCCTTTGGATGTTGATGTCAGGGCTGGGAGTGGGGCGTGGGGGTGGGAGCCTCTGACCGTGTCCCCTCCACTCGCACCCCGGCCAGTTCGAGATCCGGCAGCTGCGGGCCCACCTGGCGCAGCAGGACCTGGACCTGGCGGCGGAGCGCGAGGCGGCCATGCAGATCCGCCACGTCTGGCACAAGCAGAGCAGTAGCTTCCAGGTGGTGGAGGGGCTGACCCCCGGGGAGTCTGACGACGAGGGTCACGGCAACATCCGGGAGGCCCGGCCCCCCACAGGTAGCACCGCCGCCTGCCCCCTCCCCTTCCTGGGTGTCCCCAGGCAAAATCAGACCAGGATAAATCAACCTTCACATCAGCAAACAGCCAGTTGACGGTTTTTTGGACCAAGAATTTGACCTCATAATAAATACATTAGAATTATTATATGTGACGTGAGAGTAAGAGCTAGTCACCATTCATTTATAATTTATTATATATTTCTTAATATATCATGAAGTAAATGGTTGATCAAATTCAAGGTTTAACAGGAACTGCCTGAAATCTCTGGACAGGGCTAAGCTGGGACATGTGGTCTGTCAGCTGGGACATGTGGTCACAGAAGACAAAAAGTTACAAATGGTGTGACATCAGATCAGTGTGGGGCAGAAGCCGCACCCCGTGTAGCCGCCAGATTCGCCCCTGGGCATCCCCCCCCCCCCCCCCCATTAGCACACGGTGGCTCCTGGCTGCAGCCATCGGGATCAATAGAAGCTAAAAAGCTTTTAGGGTCTCATGGAGACAGAAGCCCATGCCCCCCCCCCCCCCCCACGCCGCGGTGGCCAGGGCTATTTCAGGTACAGAGTGCTCTGTGCTTTGGGCCGTGTTCGGCGGGGGGGGCGCTCGCCAGCCAACATCTGTTCCTTTCACCTGGAAACCACAGCAGGCCATGCAGAGCAGTCACACGACCGCCCCCAGGGGATTGTGGGAAATCTGGCTTGCAGAAACAAGTGCGGTGTTTTCCAAAACACTGTGCTGAAAAAGGGCACTTAGGACGGGGTAAGCCGCTGGTCAGGCGGAGCTGGGGGATTTGGGCGGTTCTCTCCTGTCTCAAAGACCCCTCCTCTTACTGAAGATGATGGAAAAATCCCATGACACACCAGTGTGAAATAACAGGTCTCTCAAAATGTATATCTGCACGCATCCAGGGGATACAATCCCTTCACATTATAGATCGCTGCAGACCTGTTAGCCATGGGTTAAAACATTCATCAGGTCATACAGCTCTGAGACCCTAACTTATCCATCCATTGGGGGTCTATGCGTGACCCCCATTTCCGAAATTAACGATCCTTCTTGGGGTGTTTTGGAGGGACACAGTCCCAGCGTACAAAGTTTATAAGGATCAAAGATAACCCTATATATATAGAAAAGAGATTCATTTATGTATTTCTAATCAATCCAGTGATATTTAAAAAAAATACTATGCCTAATACTGTAAAATGAGTTGATTTGAACTCAGTGTTTACAAATTTGACTACGTTTCCAAGTGCTCCACTGTCCGTCGCAGTGCTTTCTGTTTGACAGTGAGAAAATTAGGCTGCGCCGTGCGAGAACTCGCACAAGCACTTGGAGGGTTATTCTGTGAAGCAGCACCAGCGATACGCAAACGCCTGCGCAGGAGAGAGCCGCCATATCCGGAAACTTTTAAAAGGCTTGTTTTTTGGTTCATGCGTTATTAATTATGGGACGATCATCCTGTCTATGCTTGCGCATGGGGGGTGGGGGGCTTCTTCCACAGCACAAGACCCCGATAAAAATTTAAAGCAGGAAAAATAAATGAGATTACACAAAATGGATGGATAAAATATCATGGCAAAATAAGACTAAAAATAAAGAGCAAAGATATCCATCCATCCAACTTCTGTACCCGCTTGCCCCATTCAGAGTTGCAGGGCAGGGAATAACCCAGGATGGGACACTGACCCATTGCAGTGCTCACACACACACACACACATACACACACACACACCATTCAGTAACTCCAGTTCACCTTAGCATGTTTCTGGACTGGGGAGGAACCAGAGAACCCAGAGTAGAGGGCCTAGAGGTATGAGGCAGCAGTGCTACTCGCTGTGCCACCACAGCCTGGATATCGTTAAGCTGTAAAGCAAAGATATGCAATGAGACTGTGGGTCGTTTTAGAGCCCATAGAGTTAAGTGACGTGTGGTCTTTAGGATTCCCCACCCAGCATGCAGACACAGATTGTGAGCATAAAAGGATGTATTTCTGTTATCCAGAAGCCAGTAGGACAGAGACCCTGAGGAAGTGACCCTGAAAGTTAAACACTCATTCTGCATCGTCCTGCATGGGTGTGACCAGGAAAGCTTAATAGCCGCACATACTCAGGGACCGGGACACCAGCGGTTTGTTTGTACATGATGCCTGTTCAGGTGTCACAAATTAAATCTGCCTCTTTTCTCAGAAGCTGTGAGTCGGGATGATATGAACAACTACATCCGGCAGTACTACAGCGAGCCCAGCAGCGGTGAGTGTACAGTAACGCCCCCTGTCTGTCAGTAATGACCGGCAGCTTCCCTTACTCTGCCTGTACTGTGACCAATGAGTATTTTTTTCTGCAAGCACATTCCCAAGATGCCCCTAATGTTGTACTCTCTGCTGATTTGAATTGTAGTTTTATTAGGTTCTTGCTCTGTCCGGTAGATGTTGTGTATCTCCTACTCTAACACTGCTCACACTTGACCCTGGGTATTCACTGGAAGCTCAGCCTAGCTGCACTTATGCCAAGTCGACTCCTCGACGGCCGTATGCTATTTGTCTCATTTTAACCCCCCCCCCCCCCCCCTGCAGATGTGGACATCCCCGAGGCTGGTGCCCACATCATCACCACCACAGCCATCGACGTCCACCTCCCCAATAACCCGCGCCACCTGTCGTCGGGGCTGCTCAGCGTGGACCCGCAGCACACGGGTGCCTCCGCCAGCGACGCCTCCTCTACTGTGTGCCGCTCCTCCTGCAGCATCTCCACGGCGAACCCCTGCTCCAGCAGCCAGACGCTGGCCTCCACCACCGACTGCATCACCCAGGAGGCCTCGGTGGACGGCGGCCCGCCAGAGAGGACAGCCCCCTCCCCGTTCTCCAGCCCCTTCCCCCTGGGGCGGCAACGCTACGACCCCAGTGCCGTGGTCCAGGAGTTACTCTCCTCACTCTCCGAGGACTCCTGCCTGGCCCAGAAGGGCCTGGATCCACTGAACCTCAAACTGCCGAGCCCCGCCGGCTCGGCCGAAACCAGCCCAGAACTGGAGCACCGGGTCAACATCTACAACAAGAGGAACCAGGAGGGCCTCAGCACCTTCCAGACCAAGCCCGTCATCCACCTGCAGGCCAGGAAGGCCTCACTGGAGGAGAAGTACAGGTTCCTGGGGCCCGTCAATGCCCCGCTCAGCCAGCTGCCCGACGCCTAAGGTTGGTGGGCGGGTAGGAGTGGGGCACCAGCGCCACCTCCTGGCGGGAAGCTGCAGACATTTCAGGCCAAATCGCACAACTGTCAGAGGAGAAGATGACAGGATGGGGCATTTTAGGAACCAGCACTGAGCAATCATCAGGAATTTCCAATGTGAACCAGTCCCAACACAGAAGCTAATATATAGAAATATATGTATTAGCATTAAGTATGTAATACCAGCAGGGGGCGATGCTGAGGCTTTGAAATAAGCGTAATTGGCAGTGTTAATTATGACTGCACTTTCACGTGGGATAGTGGGGCAGGTCTGATGATGGGTGGGGACTGGCTTTTATCTTTGTATGAAATATAATAAAATGTATAGTCCTCTCTGATCTGGCTACTGCAGGGTATATTTGATTGGATGAGTTGTATTCACTGTAAATTTCTTACCTTGGTCTTTCTACGTTACAAATATTGACATTTGTATTCACAGAGAGGGTAACCGCATTCAGGTCCGAACCTTAAACCAGACAGGCAGGCGGTTGAGGTTAAAAAAGAAAAAGCTAAACATTTCTCAAATTTTATAGGACAAGTACTGTAAAGGGAATGATGCAGTGGAATGGATGCTCATAGCATGAACCTTTAAGACGACTTGCTTTTACGTCCGGCAAACGAACCCTGTGCACTTTCATGTTTACAGACCTTTTATATTCCCAATATGGGGGGATCAAGTGCAAGACTGCAGTTGTTGTCAATTGATAAAAATAAAAGTTTGTTAAATAAAGGTAAATTGTAATTGTGTGCTAAATCCTTTACAGACTGCTTGCAGTCCTCACGCTGAGACAGGTAAGAGTAATTGTTGACTATGAAAAGCTGATCGCCATGGTTATGTTCTCAGATGAGTCTGTTTGATCTGTATTATATTCTATGTAACAAACTTATGAAACCACACTTTGATTTCACTGCAAATTTGAAAGCGCAGTGGTAGGCTGAATCAGTAGCCTGCTTATTGCAGGACAGGAGTATTTTTTCTCTCATTGCATATCTTTATTTTAGGGTCGGCAGTGGGTCTCCATATCGCTCACAGTGTGTGATTTTTGTTTGTTTATGTGTGTGCAGTGACGCTTCCAGCTTTTACGGCACCCAAATCGAAGCCCACCTTCAGCTGCCCCCCCTCCGCCAACAATAAAAAGGACCATTCAGCACTAACTGTCAGTTTTATTGACATTTGTAACAATACAATTAAATAATGATAAAATTTAAAACTATATAAATATAACAATTAATACAAAATAAGATTCATGAATATAAAACTAAAGTAACAAAGACAAATAGAAACAAACTGCAGTATATAATAAAAACTAAAAAAGAGAATCAAGTTATTACACTGTTACTGGCTAACAAACACACATGTTATGCTACCCTGTTTCATTACATGCATAATATCATACTCATAAAGAGATCAAATATCTACGTTCCTTTATCCCTTTATCTCTTCCATGTCTCTCTTCTTCTTGCTTCCTCTCTTTTCTAAAATGGGCACCTGGGCTTAGACCTTTCTGTTTTCATTTGTGATAATTTGGCACTCGGGTATGAATGCATCCCCCACCCCCCCATCACTGTCAACCGAAAGTCAAAACTAAACAAAGTCACCTTGGTGGCATGCAGACTGGCATGCAGACATTATTCTTAGCAATTTCACATAGACCAATAGACCAGAAAAAATAATGCAATGATACAGTATGTCTGTGAAACTATCTATTCATAGTATTATGAGGAATTGTGTTTTATTTGATAGCAGTTTGTATGTGACTGATTTTACTAATTGCAGAGGTGCGCTGTTAGATAGATTCCCCTGCTGCTCCTACCTTGGTACTTCCAGTGGGGGTGCCCTGAGGTTAATAAACCCCTGCCCCCCTCCCCATCTCGTGCTTCTCATTGGTAGTCAGCCTAAGCTCACAAACTAGAATCAGGGCATCCATTCCAACAAGGTTAAATGTCAGCATTGCCTTTTTTTAATGCAGGTGCCCCGTGTCGTGTGTGTCCTGTGATGGACTGGCATCCCGTCCAGGGTGAAGCCCACCTCCTGCCCTCTGCCTCATGGGCCAGGCTGCAGGTTCCCCCTCATCCTGAACAGCAGTGTTTTCCAATCCGGTACACAGGGACCCACAATAGCTCCATGTTTGTATTCCCTCCAAGTCACTGAGGATTGATTGGGAAACACTGCTGTAGAGGATAAAAGGGTCACATAATCTTCATGCATCTTAAAGAAAAAGTGATGTGTCTACAGTCGGGATGTTTGCATCCATGAATTTAAATGATATTCACCAAAAGAAGTCTGTTTATCCAACTCACAGCAAATAACATGTATAAGAAATGAGCATTATTTTACAAATAAACCACACGGTAATCACATTTACATGCCACACTCTGTCGGTGAAAATGTGACTAAAAAGTGATCAAAAACCTGCAACCACGAGCACCTTAAAAGATCAGAAATTACCTCACAAGACAGAACATGACCTGAATTTAATATGAATTCTTTTATGTATCTATGCACATTTATAATTTTTAAGATGTGTGAGCGCACATCAAAACAATTCAGATGTTACCAAAGTCCAGTATTAAAGCTAGAATTTGTTGTTTGTTAAATTACTCGTATGAACTTCACTGTTTTTCAGTATTGTCAGTAGAGTACAAAACACAAAGCACTGATTCGACTCCTGTCTTCAAGGATGAATTAGACCTGTGAGCTGGTTTTAGGCTTAAAGTCTTCATGCGAAAATACCCACTGGATGGCTGCATAACCCGATGTCCTTCTTGATGTATCCCACCTGATATGCTAATTGCGTACTTTCACCTTCGAATCAAGTACTCTCAGCCATGCGGCTCACACATGAAAAAGGTGCAAAGGCAGCGTTATTTGCTGTGACATAATTACTACGTTTTTGAAAGTGTCACCTGCAAGCCAACCGCATGTAATCTGATGACTTCCAGGTGACCGTTCTACAGCTGCTGCTGGTTAATGCCAGTCATGCTTAGAGTTCACTGAAGCGACGGGACTATCTCACACGTGGCAGTGCAATGTGGACACTGCCTACACGCTGCAACAGTGCTTCCCAATCCGTTCCTCAGTCCGTGTTTCTGTTCCCTCCGAGCTCCCTGCCAGACAGTCCACATTTTTGCTACCAAGAGCTGAGAGGAAGCAAAAACATGGACTGTCTGCGGGTCCCTGAGGACCGGATTGGGAAACACTGCTCTACAACACAATCAAGCCAGCGGTGAGGAGAGCATCCTGACTGGCTGCTGGAATCAGCTGATCATGTCAACTCCAGGTGGACAGTAACAGAAGATACTCCTGGTTCACATCCTGTGCACTTGTTAACTATCAGTTACTGCACCGGTTGGAGGAGCAGCCGTCCCGACCTGCGCACACTCCAGGCTCAATTCCTGACCGGCTGATTGAGGGCCTCAATTATTAAACAGATCTGCATATCCATTATGTGGAACAAAACCTCATACAAAATTGATTGGGCACTGTAATTGTTTTGTCTATTGGTTATTGAAATGCCTGTGCTTTTTGGGCAAAGGTTTATAGCCCTGGGCCTGTGTGAAATGTGCCCAGCACATTTGGCCCACTGCCCACAGTGGCAAACACAAGGTAAGTGGGCACCCGGGCAACATATCACCCCCCAGTGATGAAAAATCTCAGTAGGCAAGTTATAACTGAGATGCCATTAAAAAGCAGTGATAAATCACAAATGCGGACAGGAGACTCTGTCTTTAAAAGTTCAATAGAGGAACGTTCCTTTAAATCAAAGTCAAATGCAAAAATGTTTTTCTATTTTTAATTGTGCCTTCAGTTAATGTATGGGCACTTCTTTTGGATACTTCATTTCTAAATATAAGTACAGCGTTACTTATCTCAATTATTCCAGCCCTCTAACATATGCTGTGGCTTGTGGGATACTGCATTTTAGCTAATGGTATTACAAGAATGCATTGTTCAAATGATGCGCATTTCAATACACCTATTTCAAAGCAAATCACCAAAATTCAAAATGCAAATCCCATTATCTACCTAAACATACTGGTAGACAGGTTTTTATCTGGTGGACAATCTCTAAGCAAAACATTTTATTTAATTACTTTCATTTGAATATTTCACACAATATCTAAGAAAAGTTTTCTTATGTGATGGTGTTTTTTTATATTCATTAAATATTTATAACAGGGAATATATATATATATATATATATATATATATATATATATGAACTTTCAAATTGCACAGTCATTCAAGGGCAGGAGACAGGAACTGCACAGAAAATAAGTTTAAAAGCAGCAATTCGTAACAAAAATAGCTAAACTAACTTATAAGGAAGCTTCCACATCATGAATGAATTCTATCATTCTATAATGGCAGTTTTGAGGATAACTTTTACGATACACTCAGACTTATGATTCCACGTGACACTGGGTTGATGAAAATGACCATCAGCCACATAAATAAGCAATAGAATGCCCTGCCAAAAGGTAAGCGTCACAATTATAACCATAAAAATATGTCCTGCATAATATATCCCAGGCACATCCAGACCACAGCACTCATTGTAGATTCTCTGAAGCAAAAATGCAAATAAATTATAGATAGATTCCTGAAAAGCTTCTCAGGTTCCCATTTAATTCAGACATTCCTGAGAGCACATCATCCACTCAGGAGGCTGTTGCCATGGTTACAAAAGAGTTTTGTTTTTTTCTTCAGCTGTCACGTTTTCATAAAAGAGGTTCTTTCAGGTTCTACACACCCTTCTTCACAGTCCTTATAAAAGTGGGTCACTCAGCTGAGAGAGCAGGGAGAGAAATTAATGTCAGTCTTATCTGCAAAGGCGCAAAACTCACCCACGTACCACATGAGAAATTCCCACACTAGTCAAATCACGATACCATAACGGATAACGCAGTGAGACCATTCTCCATCAACCATCTTCTAACCTCATGGGGCCTGGTCGGGCACAGCCTGAAGAAGGTACGTGGGTCCCCCCTCCAATGGGCTCACCACCTGTGGGCAGTGGCCTTGGCGGTACGACCCTTGGCTGCAGAAGCTAGCTATAGGGACGTAGAATGTCACCTCTCTGGCAGGGAAGGCGCCTGATCTGGTGCGCGAGGTTGTGAGGTTCCAACTAGATATAGTAGGGTTCACCTCGACGCACGACTTGGGCTCTGGAACCAGTCTCCTTGAAGGGGGTTGGGCCCTCTTCCATTCTGGAGTTGCTCACGGGGAGGGGCATTTAGCAGGGGTGGGCATACTTATTGCCCCCTGGCTGGGCGCCTGTACATTGGGGTTTACCGCAGTGGACGAGAGGGTCGCCTCCCTTCGCCTTCGGGTGGGGGGACGGGTCCTGACTGTTGTTTGCGCTTATGCACCAAACGGCAGTTCAGAATACCCACCCTTCTTGGAGTCCTTGGAAGGGGGGTTGGAGAGCGCTCCTCCTGGGGACTCTTTTGTTCTGCTGGGGGACTTCAATGACAGTGAGACCTGGAGGGGCGTGATTGGGAGGAACGGCCCCCCCGATCTGAACTCGAGTGGTGTTTTGTTATTGGACTTCTGTACTTATCATGGATTGTCCATAATGAACACCATGTTCAAACAAGGGTGTCCATATGTGCACTTGGCGTCAAGCTGAAGAAGGAGTCCTATCAGGCCTTTTTGGCCTGTAGGACTTAAGAGGCAGCTGATGAGCACCAGCGGGCCAAGCAGAACGCGGCTTCAGCGGTCGCTGAGGCAAAAACTCAGGTGTGGGAGGAGTTTGGTGAGGCCATGGAGAACGACTTCTGGACGGCTTTGAGGAGATTCTGGTCCACCATCCGGCGGCTCAGGGCAAGAAAGTGGTGCAGCATCAACACTGTTTATGGTGGGGATGGGGTGCTGCTGACCTCAGCTCGGGACGTTGTGGGTCGGTGGAAGGAATATTTCGAAGACCTCTTCAATCCCACCAACACGCCTTCCAATGAAGAAGCAGAGTATGGGGACTTGGGGGTGGACTTCCCTGTCTCTGGGGCAGAGGTTGCTGAGGTGGTTAAAATGCTCCTCGGTGGCCGGGCCCCGGGGGTGAATGAGATCCGCCCGGAGTCCCTCAGGGCTCTGGATGTTGCAGGGCTGTCCTGGTTGACATGCATCTGTGGCATCGCATGGACATCGGGTGCAGTGCCTCTGAACTGGCAGACCGGGGTATTGGTCCCCCTCTTCAAGAAGGGGGACTGGAGGGTGTGTTCCAACTATAGGGGGATCACACTCCTCAGCCTCCCAGGTAAGGTCTTTTTGGGGCTCCTGAAGAGGAGGGTCCCTCGTATTGCTGAACCTCGGATTCAGGAGGAGCAGTGTGGTTTTCGCCCTGGCCGTAGAACAGCGGACCAGCTCTATACTCTCGGCAGGGTCCTGGAGGGTGCGTGGGAGTTTGCCCAACAAGTCTACGTGTGCTTTGTGGACTTGGAGAAGGCATTCGACCACGTCCCTCGGGGAATCCTGTGGGGAGTGCTCTGGGTGTATGGGGTGCTGGGCTACCTTATAAGGGCTGTTCAGTCCCTGTACGACCGGTGTCAGAGTTTGGTCCACATTGCCGGCAGTAAGTCGGACCAGGGCTGCCCTTTGTCACCGATTCTGTTCATAACTTTTGTGGACAGAATTTCTAGGCACAGCCAGGGTGTTGAGGATGTCTGGTTTGGTGACCTCAGGATTAGGTCTTTGCTTATTGCAGATGATGTGGTTCTGTTGGCTTCATCGGACCGTGACCTTCGGCTCTCACTGGAGCAGTTCGCAGCTGAGTGTGAAGCGGCTGGGATGAAAATCAGCACCTCCAAATCCGAGAACATGGTCCTAAGCCGGAAAAGGGTGAAGTGCTCTCTCCGGGTCGGGGAGAGGGTCCTTCCCCAAGTGGAGGAGTTTAAGTATATCAGGGTCTTGTTCACGAGTGAGGGAAGGATGGAGCAGGAGATCGACAGGCGGATCGGTGCGGCGTCAGCAGTGATGCAGGCGCTGCATCGGTCTGTCGTGGTGAAGAAGGAGCTGAGCCAAAAAGCAAAGCTCTCGATTTACCAGTCGATCTATGTTCCTACCCTCACGTATGGTCATGAGCTGTGGGTGGTGACCAAAAGAACGAGGTTGCGAATACAAGCAGCCAAAATGGGTTTCCTCTGCAGGGTGGCTGGGCTCTCCCTTAGAGGTAGGGTGAGGAGCTTGGTCATTCGGGAGGCACTCAGAGTAGAGCCGCTGCTCCTCCGCATCGAGAGGAGCCAGATGAGGTGGCTCAGGCATCTGATCAGGGGCCTCCTGGATGCCCCCCTGTTGAGGTGTTTCAGGCATGTCCCACTGGGAGGAGGCCCCGGGGAAGGCCAAAGCTAGTGAGCCATACATCACATTCAGGGAGGGCAACGTTGACCAATCTCTACAGCTAGATACACTCTGGAATGTTATCATGCCTGGATTCATGTGATTTCTGCAGTTAACATGGGCTTAGATGCGATAGAATATCGAATAGAATATTCTCTACATTACGCTAGACGTTACGCTAATGATGATTTAGTCCTGGCCAGAAATATTTGTGCATGAGTTATTATAAAAGAGACGCGGAGGCAAAGATTAAATTACCCTCTACCTAACCACTGTGAAGTTTCCAGAAATAAACCAAGAGCTGCACTTTTATACATCCAAGAGCTTTCAATGTCAAGGAAAGAAGCCTGTTAATTTATTAAGCCAACTACAAGGAGTCTATTATCATTCATACAAATTAAAGTGCCTATATATAGCTAAGAGTTTCTGCTATTACCTTTCCAGCTGAGGTATCTAAATATGAAGCTGGCGCGTATATGCCGTGGCACACAGATCCAAGAACAGATCCTGAGATCTGTAGGATCTGCTCAGTGCATTCTTAAATCAGCCACGCATAGCGTGCATTTTCTATGAAAATACCCTACTGTTGAACTCCTACGCACCACCAGATGGAATAGGGACGCTGTTCTGCCCAAACTCTTTAAATACAGTGGTACCTCAGTTCTCAAACTCATTAGAACTCGAATTTCTTAAAAGTCGAACCAACCAGTTTGGAAAAAAAAATACCTAGAACTCGATCTGAATCTCAGAAGTCAAACCGTGAACACCGACCTAAGATAACACTTGAGGAAATGAGTCACGTGGCACGTCTCTCAGCAGAAACAAAGGGTAATGCTTCAATCTCAGTCTCGCATTCGCTGTGATAGCATCCTGCATGTTTACACTACCTGAATACATATATTTAGACAGTAACAATACATTTAGACAATGATAGTGTCACGCCCGGCTCGTTCGATCCTCGTGTGTGCCACTCCCCCCTCGTTACCTCATGTTTATTCCGATTGTATTCACCTGTTGCCTGTTATGTTCAACTTGTCCTGTGTATTTAGTCTGCGTCTAAGTCAGTATTCCCCAGATCTGTCATTGATGTTCGTCGCTGTTAGCCCCATTCGTCTAAATAAACCCTTTGTTTTTAGATTCTGGTCTACCTGCCGTGTCATTCCCCGCTTCCTGCCTGCTCGCCGGATAGCGGTCAGGACAGATAGACAGTAACAGTAATTATTATTATATAATAAAATGTATTTAAAAATAAAAATTCTTATTAATTATTTTAATATTAATAATAAACCATTAATACATTTAATTATAATAATATTGTCCTGCCGAGTGGGGAAGGACCAGAGACAAAGGCGCAGACGTCAGGGTGTCGGTGAATACGGGTTTAATGACAGGTAAGGCAGGCAAAACGCAGACGGACAATACAATGACTGGACTGTGGAAACAAACTGAAACGCGGACTAAATACAGAGGACTAATGACAACAACCAGAAACAGCTAATCACACGGGGATTCCACACTGGGTTAAAGAGGGGGCGTGGCACACGGAAGGAGCGGATGGGGCAGGACACATTGTTTGGATACATTTATTTTCTTACTTTACAAATTTCTGTTTTGATAAATGTGCTTAGATGTGTTTAGTACAGTATATGCTCTTCTTATTTTATCCGGTTCATTTTGTGTTTAAATGCGAAAAAAAAAAAACATATTTATGTGTAATTTTTTGGGGTCGGGAACCAATTAATTGGTTTTCCATTATTTCTTATGGGGAAAATTCGATCAGAACTTCAACTTTTTAGGATTCGATCCGGAGTTCTGAACGGATTAAGTTCGAGTTCTGAGGTACCACTGTATTTCCCTGCATAAATCCACACTTTTCTAACTGTAGATATATGACCGCGGTTCGCGTCCACAGAGAATTGCGTGTCCTTTGCGGGCGGTCTGAGATTGGTCCTGATCGCGTTTACCGCCCTAATCTTTAAAGAGCTAATCCAAGCCCTGAGACTGAAGACTAACACCGACCAAATCTTCCCCATCAGCCCCGCCCCAGTAGCGAGACCCCGCGGACCCTCACCGGGCAGCCCCTGTAATTACTCTTAAGAAGACTGCTTGTGGTGTCTGCTAGACAGACGGCCCGGCAGCATTTCCATTTTCCCTCTTGGGAGAAGCACATCAATGGCTTTCAGCTAAATGCACTCACATATGAATATTTCAGTACGATTTAATGTTTCTGCAGTAACCCCAGAGGAGCAGAGCATCAATTTGTGAACACAGTTCTCCTAGAGTTAAAAGCCCGGCCGGATAATACAGTATGAAAGCCCTGTCAAGTCGGAAAGAAAAAAAAATCAGCCGCATATACCTCGGTCCCTAGCAGCATGCGGACACTTCTCCAAAGTTTTCCATTGCAAACTACTTCTAGGCAGGCAATCTCTTAAAAATGTATACATGCCCCAGGAGAAGCAAAGACCACCGGTTCGGCATCCCCGGACCAACCCACCCCCCCCTCCTCCGGCAGGACCTCGCAGCTGCGCCCGGAGCACCAGTCCATCTGTCGGTCTGTTAATAAATCACCCCCTAAGTGATGCTGTGAGCCCCGCACTGACACGCAGCGCCGTCCGTAAGGTGTCTCAGGCCAGCTCCTGAAAAACTGCACATCGTGGCTTAACGTACAGGCATGAGCTAAGCACGTTGCTCGGATTGCTGTCCACTGTACAGTTCTTTACATTTACAAACTATTTATTGGCTGTAGATACACTGGAATATTGTTACGAGTAGTGGGCTTCACATACAAGAGGAGAAGAAAATACATGATAAAGTTTCACGAAGTAGACAGATGAATACCTCATTGCAACAGATACATTGTAACATATTAGCATACAATCTAACAAATACTAATTACTGTGGTTACTTCAAAGTCTCATTTATCCGACTTTGCCCACAGATACAAAAAATTTTTTTGTATACATTATATTATCTACACATGTAGATGCTATGTAAGTCTGTTTTTTCATGGTGTATATAAATATTAATTATGGAAGTTATTTTTCTTTGATTGTTTTTTTTTTACTCAAAACTGCTTCCCACTATATTGAAAACACTCTGATTCTTATGAAGTAACGAAGCGACACCGAGTCGGTATTTCTGAATGTCGCAAATGTTCATTAACACGGACACGTTCTAGCATACTTGACTTGTATGGACTGAGAAAATGCTTCTTAGTGGAATAATTATAAGTTGTTAATTATTAAAACGCAGCAGACAACAGACAGTCACATCGGTTAAGACAATAATGCGTCGAGTTCATCCAGCAACCGCGCAGATGTATCCACAGACAGCAATTATTATGTGAATTCGGTATGATCTAATCAAATGAATTATATATCCACAGTATAGTTCTTCTTTCATATAATTATGGATAAAGGCTTATTTTCCTCTTCTTATAGTTTTCAAAGTCTTGTACAAAATTAAATGCTTCCAAAAACCTTAGATTACGAAGTTTCTAAACTTGAATATGAATCTAAACATATTTTAAAAATCATAGAAATACAGTGATAGCTGTGAGGGGATGTGAAGCCATCAAATAGTGCCTGTCTGTCACCTGAAAAGGTTAATGGAAAATAAACCTTTTTTAATCTTACTCGATTTCAAAGCTTGTTCGGTTTTGAAGTACAGTATGTATGTGGTGAAGTAGGCTAATCTTTATTTTGTTCCCATTGCTGTAGGGATGGGTTTATAGTTTATTACTGAGCGACGTCCTGTTTGTTTACGAAAGTGCATGACTGGCGGTCTCAGGTGTTACACAGTGAAGGCCAGCAAGAAAATTAAATCAGGACAAGCCAATAAAATCACCACGTTTATGTATCAAGACCTAGACAACGCACGGACCTTTGCCAGTTGAAACAGCATCAACTACGAGGTCCATATAAGAGCACGTGATCATTCATTAAAATATCACACGAATCACTTGTTTTATTTTGGTGCAGTGTATATAAATTTGTACTTGTATATTAAGCATTGTTATTACTATTACAGCCGACGAAGATAAGTAAGACGTGCAAACTCAAAAGTCACAAGAAAGTTTGCTACCTTGACGCGTTCTGTTAATGTTTGGTACATCCATCCATCCATTTCTATTCGATTAAACGCTTCTTGCGTTCCACCATAGTTTTTTTTTGGACATATAAAAAAGTTAAATATATGTTTCTGCTAAAGTAAAACTGGTGTGACATGGGAAAGTCCTATCTAATTACCATAGAGCAGCCCCTTCTACAGTGCGTGCTACCTTGAAGGAAAACCGGAGAAACTACGGCATGACTATTCCCGTTACTGGGCACGCGCACGCATAAACATCGCGCACGTTTTTCTAATTTTTCAGATTGGAATGCGATGAAATCGAATTGGCCCGATTAAGACCGGCAGCACAACGATGAATAATCCGTCAGTTTCCTTCCACAAATCAGAAAACAAAGCAGTCTTTACAGAAAGCTGGTCTGGTAAGCTTCAATATCACAATGTCTGAAAATAAAAACTATCGGAAAGCAATAGTAAGGCCGAAACAATACACGCGGGCGGAATCGCGGTTATGTAGGCCTATATGGATGGTTCAAGATGAATGACAGTACCGATAATAACATTATGGAGTGTGGAGCGCGAGAAAATCCAAATCGCCCAAACAAACGTTCGTGATGCGACATAAACTGAACAATTTGCAAAAATATGCAGCTGAAATACCTGTCAAGAAAGCTGATCCAGAATAAACCTTGAGCTCAGAGAATCTGAATAAATGAACAGATTCACGCAGAATTTTGTGCGGTCCACTTGGACGCATAATCTCTGTCACTGACCCTATGCTTGAAACAGTTACGAAAAAAGCCTTAGTGTACGTAGAAAGAGAATATTTGCAACAGAGATAAAAGGTCAAATGATGTCCAAAGTAAATCGATGGAACAATGAATAATAGCAATGATTTTAAAGATATCTGAAAGAGGATCCACTTGGTGACATTAACGGTGCTTCTATAGTAGAAAAGACTTCCAGCGCACTAAAGTAACACGTGGATTGTTGTTTCGATGTCATTCTTACGATTATAGAAACAACTAAGGAAATTTAGTAAGTTTAATCCAAAATAGCCTGCGTATATAGAGCAAAGCAAAAATTCAAAGTTAACTTTAAAAAACAAATCCAAAAACTGACTTCAAAAAGAGTTTCTTCAAAGATGATTACTGATAAAATAAGACGGCATCTACAATATAAACATGGATCATGCGAAGTGCACTCAGCTATTCGGGAACACCGAGACTAATATCCTGCTTTAGTCAATACAAGTTGGGTTGTAATACACAACATACGTGTAATGTATTGTAATTCAATTTAAATACCATTAGATCACCAAGGTGACAGCTCTATACACATGACAAATTGCAAAACATGCGACAACGGATAATAACAATGTCAATTCTTTTTAATATGTTAAAGAAATATATCAAACATGCGGCTAATCACTTTAAACACAGAAAAGTGAATTAGCTATATTAAAATATTCAATAGAGAAGATTTTTATGATATTTAAAACTTGCGTCACTTGTTCTGTGTTAGTAACAGACAGGAATTTCACATTCAAACAGACTGATATGAACTTGCCCAAAAGTACTGGAACAGTGCGAGTACAAAATAGATGCCGTATTACATTATTGTGAAATTGTGTTTTTATATGACATTCTATTTTGTTTCTGTAGTGTAACGAGGTAAACGAAAGTCCATCTTCCAAAAGTTTTTCCTGTAGTGTTTCCAGTCACCGGCCGTGTGACACCGCGTTCCCACGGAGCCTGGGCCTCCGTGCAGGCCTACTTACAACTGCGCAAGCAAATTTGCTCAAATGTCTGAGACAGGCGTCATGCCCTCGCGACCCTGTACAGAATAAGTGGGTGGAAGATGGAAGGATGAATGGATGGATGGACGGACGGACGGCTGGATGGATGGATGGATGGATGGGCTGCCGAGAATACTAAGTAAAAATCTTCACATTATATTTGATATGATGTTTTTGTTTGTTTTATCTTTCTTTACAAAAATGAATTTCTATTCATTTATAAGATGCCAACTTACACTACTTTAGTTGCACTTACAATTAGGTACAGAAACTAGACATTTATTTTAGGCATAGAAGAGTGCTGGCTAAGCTTCATAAATCGACAGTATTCAGAGGTTATGAACGTTTTGAACGTCATCTGTTAAATACTGAGAAAATATGCTAAAAAATGTTAGCGCCAGGTTATAATTCTTATAATGAAACTGTCCCTACTATTGGTTTTACAAATTCATTTAAAATCCTGCTCCACAAGATACATGAAATGCGTTTAAGTGAACTGAATTAAAATTACCGAAGAAGTAGTATAGTATTCTACATTTGCACCCAATTCTGGTTCGGACAAACACCCCTGGCTGCGGTCTGTCTGAAGCGGCTATGCTTATCTGGCAAGTGCAGCGCGGCTCACCAGGCGCTCCTTACGTGCTCACGTAGGCTATAGCATTGCGCTGAATTACGCTAGATCGGGTAGGTTTCATTAATCGCTTTAACTTATTAATGTGGTCTTATTGTCCTTGTCCTGTGCATTGAGTGATCGCCCTTTGACCGTGTAGAGAATAAACTAAAGTAGCATCGTCTTTCCAGTACAGCGGTGATTAACAACAGCAGCGGCAACATACTAAGATGGATGGAGTTTAAAATCCGGGAAAAAGGGGGAAGAGAGAGAGAGCGAGAGAGCGAAAGCACAGCAAGCTATATAAGCTATATAAGAATACGTTTGTAAGTAGTCAGAAGCTAAACACTCTAAACAGCTAAACCTATTTCATAAATATTTGATTTTATGTTATTGATTTTGTTATATGTATAGTAGTTGTTATCTGTGTGACTTCAATCGGATTTATTATACACTGTCTCTGCAAACCTTTCTCAACTATGTTTTGATATAAAGTTTTCATATACCCTACAAGTTTTAAAAATGTATTAAAATCACATTATGGTTAAACTTAACTTGATTGCGGCCTGAAATATGGACACCAGAACCACCCAAATGTTAAAGTGAAAATTAATACAGTTAAATATAGGCCTACTTGTGTTTTTGATAGCAAGTACGACTTGTGATTTTTATGTGATTTTTATGTGATTTGTTACATAAGCTATTTCCTACCACAATTGGCTAATAAGTAAACAGCGTCGTCAAAGATTAGGTTCAATGTTTTACTTATTATTTTAAATTCGTTTTAATTTCAGGATTTAGCTCGAACATTTAGTTCAACCTATGAATGAAAATCTGTATTACTTTTGTTTCATATAAACATAATCACCGAATTTGTTGTTGTAGCGTATCTATTAATAAATATATGGCCGTGAATAGACATACGCTACTACAACTTCTCAGAAAGATGTTATCTTTTATTGGTTTGCATTGGGAGTTTAAACGTATCCGGTGTTAAACCGTATAACACCAACGCATGTCATTTTAACGTTTAAATTTGCTGTCACGATTTACGAGTTATAGCGTGTCACTGTGTTTCCAGTCCATTCACGGATTTCGATAAATGTGACGAGAGCAAGTGAGATGGAAAAAACTTCAACGTTCCAATTAAACTGTGATCCGTGTAACACAATTCACAGCCTTCGAATAAAACAATTTCCTCGTACATTTATCGCCACTGATTTGCCGGTGTGATGGTGGGATTTCTTACGCTTCATCATCAAATAGTTTCCTTTTGGAAATACAAAATGAAAAGTGACTGAACAAAGCAATTCGAAACAAAAGTGGTTAGTATATGTAATTTATTTCCATGTGTTTAAACGTGAAAACATTTATTTGATTTACCAGGCCGTTTATAAAATTAATTGCACTTCGAGATATTTAATATCTATCCAGAAATGAGTCAACGTGACAAGTATAGGCTAGACAGACCGAAAAAAAAGAAAATGGGATCTAATGATTCAGACACGTTTCAGTCGGTATATTACTGTATTGTAGATTATTGACATGAAAACATGCCCATATATGATAGGGATATTAGAAATGAATACGGACCGTGTTAATCATTATGCTTACATTGTGATCAACGTTAAAAACAGGTCTGAAAAGGTTCGTCTTAAAATTATGTTTAGAAATTATTGACCTGCGTTCAAAATGTTGGATGCAGGAACATTCGCTGAAAAAAAATGCACGTTGCAATAGTAACATTAAAATGAGGTTTTTTGTTATTAGTAAGCCTATAGTTTTTTTTATTATTCGAATAAAAACTTATTCGAAGCAGCTTAATAAGCAAAAGATTTGCCTTCAGTAATAATGCTGAGATTTTTGACCGGAGCGGAGAAATATGGATATATATATTTCACCCAGCAGGGGGCGTTTTTTCCCAGAACGATGCCAGGGGTGCGATGGGTTCTGACATTCTTAGACTAATAATAATAATATGTGCCAGGAATCTTTGCAGCAAATACTAACGTCACCCATTGTTCACATAATTTCCAATGACATGTACATCAATACTACATGTTAACAAGTGTGATGCGTGTATATGTTTTTGAATTTTGAAAGTACAGATGTCATGTAGAAGCGAGAATGGGTATGCAGATTAAGTGTTTTGACTACTGTCGTATTATTATTATTATTATTTGGAAAGTATGAATCGAAAAATGTACTCCTTAAATAGTACAAACTTATTAGATTAATTTTCCTCTCCTCACCAATTACTTGGCAGGTCTACTGTTGCCCCCTATTGACCCGTCTGGGTCCAAGTGTGCGTGTGACGTCATGCCGCATGTGAGACATTGCAGGGTCTTACCCGTACTCCGCTCTGAGGATACAAGTTATGAGGCAGTAAGGGACTGGGCACGCGGCTTCCCTCTTCATTTCTGCATCTGTCGTTTTCTCCTTCATCCGTCCTGTATGGTGGATATTATTTTGAATTCTTCTTTCTTGGGTGATATGGGGGATCATTCCAAAAGTAAGTAAAATTGTACATTTTCATCTGTTTGTTATTTTTATTCCAACGAAGTTGCGTGCTGTTTTCAATGAGACACTGAGGATTCTGTGCACTAATTGTTTGAAATAAAATACTTAAAATGAAACTGCGGTGAAAATTTATATAATTTAATTATACGCCTTTGTGATATCAAAGGAATATGGCAGGTATATACGTTTTTATTGCCAATGCCAAAGACAAGGCAAACACAAATTTCTATTAGCAACATGCATAGAAATAAACTGCAAATTCTGTTGACCGTGAATGCTACATAAATACTCGTTAAAATTATTTTGTATTTTGGAGCTTTTGGAGGTTCAGCGGATATATTTTGCTTTCCAACAGAGAAGCCTGCAATCGCTATGTGTGTCGGCTGTGGGAGTCAGATACAGGACCAGTACATACTGAGAGTTTCGCCCGACCTGGAGTGGCACGCTGCGTGTTTGAAGTGTGCGGAATGCAATCAGTACTTGGATGAAACGTGCACTTGCTTTGTTCGAGACGGCAAAACATACTGTAAAAGAGATTATGCAAGGTAGATACACGCTCGTGTTTTTTTTCCACCAATGGAACTAGTCCAGTAACATCACATTTCTACATACGTGCATTTGGAACATACACATGGTAACTATTTTCTGATATATTCACATAATTTAACAAACCAGATGAGTCACTAGCCCGCCACATATTTCTCTTTTATTATTTTGGCTGATGTCCGCTATACAATAAAATGTATCGTTGTAGAGTTAAGATTTCTCATAGATACGCAACAAAGCATATGCGTCTTGTCTTGTCAAAACAATTTGACAAATATACTTCTCAACAATGTTTTATGTTAAACAGAATACAGATATTAAGGTTTCTAAGCCTGTAAAATACTAAACCAGACTATTTTATCTTATCCAGGTTGTTTGGCATCAAGTGCGCTAAATGTAACCTTGGCTTCAGCAGCAGCGATTTAGTCATGAGAGCCCGGGACAGCGTGTATCACATCGAGTGTTTCAGGTGCTCGGTGTGCAGCAGGCAGCTTCTGCCAGGCGACGAGTTCTCTTTGCGGGATGAAGAGCTTCTCTGCCGGGCGGATTATGGTTTATTGCTGGAGCGGAGCGCCGCCGGAAGCCCGATCAGCCCGGAGCACCTTCACTCCAACAGGTCACTTCACATGGCAGGTAGGGTCACCCGTTACTTACTATCGTTGTAATAGGCTGACATTTTTTTGCATTGACAGCGTTTTGAAATCATGAAAAAACAATGCCAACTGTTATTTTATATATGTTGCAGATTTATTTCAGAGCTCTTCAAACTAAACACTGGCCAGAAAATTATAATCTTTGTTTATAGCTTTTCTCCATGTCTGCTTTCAGTATAAGTTTTAGACCTATTTAAAATAGGCCTCTGTATTCGGACATACATGAGTAATGTTTAATAGATTATATAAATGTACAGATTCTATAATAAATGGATACTGTAATAGGCCTAAATATTGTTTATCGTGCTAATAATACATATTGTCGAAACGGACAGACCAATACGAATACGAATATTATCTTTGAGCTAAAGTGTGTAAAAACATTGATTTAAATGGCATTGTTTACACAATCGACACCAGAATTAAAAAAGAAATTCCCTCTAGAATGTTAATGTTTATTTAACTGAGATTATTACCTGACAAGTTAAATTCAGTTTTAACCAAAGGGTAAGCTGCCATATGCATTTTAAGTGCCATTAACGGGGTATTCACAAACACAACAACTGTTTTCTGTTATATATGCGGGCGGATTTATCCGACGCGCTGTTTCGCTAAGGGGTCACAGATAAAGGTACACAGCAGTGAAAAACGAGACGGATGGGAATGTCGTTTCGCTATAGCCTCAGCACGTGTCGTTTGGCTGTCATTGTGTTTGAATAGATCTTATGAGTTTGTTAAATATGTAATTCGGTGTAGCTGATTTGCTCAACATTTTATTCAGTGAGGTCTCTGGTGTTTTTCAAGAACAGTTCGTAAGACAATCTGAGTTTGCCGTTGCCATTTCAAATGCCATACTTCAGTCAATTATTTTTTTATTCAGTTGGTAACAAAATAATGCCAGTTATTCATATTTACTATAAAATTCGTTGCTTTCTTCGTCATTTGCATACAATGATAGCATAACAAAGAAAATATGCTTACATTCCACAGAGGCAATTTCATTAATATTATTTGAAAAGAAAAGTAATTAAAATAAAAATCAACATAAAATTGATATCACAGTTATGTGAAATACGCCAAATTCTTTTAAAAAATAAATTAGGAAAAGGGACTCTTTTAGCTAAACAATGCATCGATTACTGATATTTTATTAATATCGCTATACTTATTTTATTTAAACCTGTTGTTATTGGGCCTACTGCCGCTGCTATAACCACCAATAGTTCCTTGGATAGTACGATACAGTAGAGGTCACACAACGTGTTGTATTATGTAGAAATTATTCTAAACTCATTTTAAAACAAAACGCTGAACGTTTTAAATTGTGTTTTTTTTTTAGCAGATCCAGTATCGGTTAGACAAGCACCCCATCGAAATCACGTCCACAAGCAGTCGGAGAAAACCACTCGCGTACGGACGGTGCTGAATGAAAAGCAGCTCCACACCCTCCGGACGTGCTACAACGCGAACCCGAGACCCGACGCCCTGATGAAGGAGCAGCTAGTGGAAATGACGGGCCTGAGTCCGCGAGTCATACGGGTCTGGTTCCAGAATAAACGCTGTAAGGACAAGAAGAAGTCCATTCTGATGAAGCAGCTCCAGCAGCAGCAGCACTGTGACAAAACCGTAAGCGTTTTCCTAATTACCCCAAGCCTATCATTACTCAGTGTGCAATACCTGCTTGCAAGTAAATCTGTCATTCTATTTTTTTTCACAACGAATCTTATCGTTTGCATTCAAGGAAAATTACATTTAGCGCTTTTATTGTTCATTGTTAAATAATAGCCTACTTATCTGACGCGACCTACAGTAGAAGGGAAATTATACAGTTCATGCGTGTTCTCTAGGATGTTAACCTACGACCTTAACGTTGTTAGCGCCGTGCTGTTGATATAGGAAGGAAGGCTAAACTTAATAGGTCTATTTGTACAGGCATGTTATGACACAATTCTAAATTAAATTTCTCCCAGACGGTAAATGTTTTGTAAACTGCATGCAACTCTAACTGAGGTGTAAATTCTGGACTGGTGTATGATACAGCGTTATTATTGGACTGAACTTCTGCTTTTGGTGAAACTTCAGAAACTGGACGGCTCATCCTCAAAATAAACGCTAGGAGAATGGAAAAACATTTGGCGGATATTTTGATCACGTCTGATATTTTCATTTATTTTAGTCAGGCCGAGTGAGAGTATGCCTAATCGTTTAAGATATGGGACACGTTCGTTTTGAATTTTAAAAATATCGTAAAGTTATTTTTGAGCGATTCACAAGTTTACGATTACAAAGTAGACATACTATTACTGATCTACAATGCAATATGTTTCTGAAATGTAAAAATATTTGTAATATTTTCGTGTGTATTTATAAGTCATTTTTAAATATTTTACCAGAATCTGCAAGGCCTCACGGGTACGCCTCTTGTGGCAGGCAGTCCGGTTAGACATGACAACACGCTTCAAGGTAACCCGGTGGAGGTACAAACCTATCAGCCTCCTTGGAAAGCCTTAAGTGAATTTGCCTTGCAAAGTGACTTGGATCAACCCGCCTTCCAGCAACTGGTGAGTATTAACGCTCCACTTTACAACTAAGCTGCAGCATCGAAAGCTTTATCAAGCGAATATGTGGATTTTTATTTTTTCCCCTCCAGTTTTGAAATACGCAAACGCATTTTATAGCGCAAATCTATGACAGCATTCTATACTCACCCAGTCCAGTACGACTGTCCTCCTGTACTGAACACATCATTACCTTTCTAGACGTTTTGCTCTGGCATTTCGTTCATTTGGGCAGTTCGGATCCGCCATTTGGGCAGTTCGGATCATTCTGTTTACAACATTTTCGGCTGAATAAAAACTAAAACCTCTGTAAAACGCCGTTGCTTTAAGTTCAGTAGGCCTATTATTTAACGGCACGTATAACCCCAGTTCACATTCCATATTCTTTGCTTTTAAAGGACCGTTTCCATGTCACAGGTGTCTTTTTCAGAATCGGGCTCCCTGGGCAACTCCTCGGGCAGCGATGTGACGTCCCTGTCGTCGCAGTTACCGGACACTCCGAATAGTATGGTGCCCAGCCCCGTGGAGACGTGAAGCTAACCGAGATTGTCCCTGGCCAGCATGCTCCTGATGCCCTGCATGACGACAGACCAGCTCCCAGAGATCTTTTACAGAGGATTTGTCATGGAAGATGCACTGTTAGCGATCTCCCATAAGCGAACGCTATCTTCAATGAAGACCGCGCAAGTCATCATTGTGAGGATTTGGGTGGAGAAATAACTCAACATAATCGCATCGCCAGCTGCGTTTGCAACCCCAGAAGACATCATGAAGGATATACAAACCAGTCTTCCTAACGCTGACTCGGAGCCACTAACTCTATCCGTGCTGAGCGTTTTTCATTCATTGGTGATCGTTGTGTCTCATTTCTTACACATTTTTATATATTTCGCTATTGAGTCTCCAGATCCTCGTGTTTGTCTTAACGCGCATGATTTCCGAAGGTGATATAAAACATATTCTTGTTGTAAAATATTTTATCTTAATGGACGGAGGACATATTGTTTGTGCCTCTCGAACAAAAGTAAGTTATTGTTATTTATTGCGAGAACAACCGTTCATACAGAGATCAGAAACCGATGATAATAATAGTAATAATAATAATTATTATTAATAATAAACTGAATTACTGAGAAGCCCATGAGAGAGCTTTGGAATGAAAAAGATCTAAGCGAATAATTTTGTGTTTTCCGACTGATTGAATAACGAATAACGACAAATACAAATAATCGCGATCTGTAATTACTTTCTCGAGAAAACATTGACATGCCCGTAAGAGTAATATATTGTCTACACGTCGAAATGAAGAAACAGACCAAAAGTCATATGAATGAAGTGGCTAGTTGTTCATCGTGACCTGTATCTAATATTTATGTGAATCTGCGGGGAATCGGTATGTTTTATTTGAAAGTTTCACTGTTACTAAAAACTCCATGTCTTTAAACAATTCCAACCCCTTTCGTAAGCAGGCTACTGTCTTTAAGAGCAATACTTTCTCGAAGACCAGGAGCTAAGAATAAAGGATATACCGAATAAAGACTTAAGAGACAGAGGTTATGATTCAGCGGTCAATAGGCCTACATCTGTACCGGGGTGTCTTCGACAAGCTCACCCGTATTTTTAGAAAATTAGAGAGAAATTTAGAGCATTTTTTCATATATCGTCTTGACGGTGTGATGCCAAACTGCAAAATTTAATACCTGCACAATTAGATACTGATGATTTATAAAACAGGCCTATGCTTACAATTTTTTTTGGGGGGGGGGAAGCTAAGCGAAAAAATTATATGCGAATCAATCTGAAAATAGCAAATACCATTGTGTTTAGAATTTTTGGCAAGTAATACAACCATAACAGCCAATGTGTTGATTTTTCCTCTTTAAAGTAAACACATTTTCACAGTAGTTTTAATAATTGTACAAATCGTTTGGTGGTTGAGCGATACCAAGTTGTCTTCTCCGGCGGGTTTGAGATAAATCCCGCTTCACTTGTTAAGTTACAAGTCTAGACAGGACAAGGTTTGGCGGTTCCTTATCTCTGCTGGCATCACCTGCAAACGATACATTGAATGAAGCTTCAGCAAACGCACTTCTTTCACTAGCGAGTGTATTAAAAGGGAAGCTCATTGCGCAGAGACACGCTGGCGTGTCGGCGCTTTATTCTCATAGCGTCGGTGTCAGGGCTGGGAATAGCAGTCGGGTCAGCCTGCCGTGACATTTCACATTTCAGGCCACCACAATTTGTACGGGAAGGGAATCTGGATGTCGGCAAAACCTCGAAAACTTTGTAAGAATTTAATACATTAGTTGAAACTGAAGACAGACCCGAATCACCGAGGTTTAAAAACACGGGGGCTCTTTTAACAAGCCCTGTAACGTAGCATCTAATTCGAGTATTTTTTTTTTTTTTTACAGATTAAGTAAAGCTGTCAAATGAAAGAATTCAATGTATAATTAAAGGTTTCAAATAACAGGTACGAATACAATAGATGAAATCGGAGACAACGTGGCCAAAGTTAAACAGGCGGTGCGTAAACCAAAACTCGGAGATAACAGAAAACAATACAGATAGCTGGAGATAATGACTGGCAACAGCGACATTTATCAATGAGTAGCCAACTGCGCAACGCAGTTGCCTACTCATTGAGAAATATAAATAATACAAATTTACAAAGGATGTTGCACTTCCAATAAATGCATCAGACATTTTAGCCCCCGTTCTATCGGATTTCATACGAGTTAACCTGCGTCATTAATTAAATCAGCGAGCACAGTCGGTGAATGACATAAATCGCTGCGTAGCGATTGGCATCTTAAGGACAAATCAGTGTCTATTAAATACAACTGAAATTAAGTTATAGTCCTTGCAACTGACATAAAATAAACGTGAAACTTTTATGTAGGAGACATGCATTTAGATTACGACTGTTTAAAAAAAAAAAACAGCCATCGAATGCTTAAAATGACCAAAATTTCTTACACATACCGTAGGTAATACAATATTTGTCTTAAAAAAAAATAAAAATAAGCGTAAATCAGATAGCCTAATGATTTACACCAATGTAGTTTTCACAATCCGCTTGCGACACTGTTGATAAGTAGAAAGCGCGCGCACAGAATGGGCCACTCATTCAAACTTAAATGAAATCATATTACTAGCTTTCGTTTTTATAGTCTTTCCCCTTCAATTTTTTTTCCTTTAAAAATTATATTCAGGTTTGCACAGCCATCAAAGCAGTTGTTTCTAAAAATTTCAAAAGTGTACAAGCGAAAAATATACCTATAAAGCCAGTTAAAATGTTAACAATCCCAGCTTTTATATTTCAAAAGAATATTTTGACTCCGATCTAATATAAATAACCAACTAAACATTTCAGTTATGTATCACTAAACCCAACAGTAAAATAGTTTCCAAATTCCCCTTTTCGGTTACAGCTCTATTATTTTAGGGTGACTGGATGTGGCTGGAGCGTTTGCTGCCGTCCGAAGTCAGGATATAGAACATTTATTACGCATACATTACAATAAAACAAGTCTGACGAATTTATTTAAAAGTTTTATATTTTGTAAAACTATTGTGTCTGTACTTAAAATTATCATCGAACAAAACAAACCCAAACACAGCGGTAACTCATTCCCAAGAGGCTTCCATGGTGAGCTACCCAGCGGTAAAACGAAGGATAAACCCCCACACCGCACATAGAAGTGATGTATTATTACTATAATAAATTAGAGGGGGGCATCGCCAATTATATGAAATATAGATTCGTTCTTAGAGAGAAAGTGCGCCGGCTGCTACTCCTGCAGACACTTTGCTTCCACAGCCTTTTCACGGGGCGACTTTCACATTAGCTTTCTTCTTTCTTACAAAAACAAAAAACGACAAACAATAACAGCAACAACACTAATAATAATAATAATAAACAAAAGGTTAGGACCATAAAGTTGGAAAGCGATACCAAAAAAATCGGCAGCTGGAAGCTGACAGGGAATGATATTTACAACCTTGAGGAGAAATTCTAAATCACTGTTGAATTTGTTAAATAGGTTACAATCTATACCTGGCGAACATTTGACAGGAACCGGTTAAAGAACAGTATGAAATGCGTTTTGTAAAATTTAAGAAATGGCAGTAAATTCTCAGAAGCAGTTCAGAGGAGCGATAATCTCCCCGTCCTGCTTTGCTTACGAAGAGGAGGCCTCGGTCTACATGTGGGTGTTTCATTGTTTACAGTTCATTTAATTCGTGTTCCTTATTCATGTGTTTTTGTTTTGTGACTTAAAAAAACTCAATATATGGCCCTGGGTACTTCATTTAGCTGCTTTGGTTGGAGCATAAATAATCAGAATCCCTGGGGCATCCATGCAGGACAGAGTAACATTTCTTATTAACAAAAATAAAAAAAACTCACAATGTCTCACTGCAATGGCCCAGAAAGCGGAAAGTGTAACTCTGATGTAGTCGGGCAGGTGAAGAGGGAAATATATCTGCCCTGTGCTTCCTGGATGTCCCCCCCCCCCCCCCCCCACCCATGACATCCCAGGTCCCCAAAAGGTCACGACTCATTGGTCCCATCATAAGGTACCCACATGGTCCCGACAGTGTCACCGTTCCGATGTGGCAAGTTAATTACAGCCGGGCCTCTCACAGTGGAACAAACAAGGCTTCACTGTGCAGTAATAAATTATTTTATTATAGAAACGTTAACTAAATAATTTATACTTACTGAAGTTATTTAACACAACAGGGCATATTCAACAAAGAAAACCAACCACACTACTGTCAGAATTTACTAGCATAATAAATGAACAGTGAACACACACCAATTGTGCAAATTACACAAATGAATACAAAAACAGTCAAATATACATATCCAAGAAAAATCCCAAGTTTTAGCAGAACATCACTGGTTTTTGGTATTAAAGTATATACAATCTCATAATGAAGTTGCAGAACAGTGTGTAAAAGTTTTTTCCCCAACAATGCCCATCTTAACCAAGATTTCCTATTGTCAAAAGACAAACGATTCATTACCAGTTATCTTCAGCAGCAGTGGGAACAAGAGCCGTCTACAGTCCACGGAGCGGCAAAATCCCGTCCCCAACGGGTCTCAGCCTGACCTCTGCATATCTCAAAGTAACGGAAAGAGTCAGATCCACATATCTCCAGGCCCAGGTGGAAAGCGGAGACGTGCATTTCCCTTTGGTGTGATTCCCGACACTGTGAATCGGCCTGTCCGAGGGTCAGTCGTTCTGCTTGTTCAGGAAGAACTGCAGGGCCTCCTCCCAGCGATCGCGGGGGAAGCGGCTGGCCAGGTCCAGGGGCTCCAGGGACCTCGAGTCTTTTTGGAGGGAAAGACAGAGGGGAAGAAAAACCAAACCACAGAGGAGTATATGGTGAAGTCGCTGGCATACCGCCGACTGTCAGGATCAGAGCAGGTCTGATGCGTTAAAATCGCAGCACACTTCCTGAACCGTTCATATAAAGTGGCCCGATTATCAGGATGAAGAAGGACAAAGCCTCCAAAGGAGAAAAAAACAGGAAAAAACCCACCTTCTTTCTGCGATGTCCGATTTTCCACCCGGCCTGAACTCTGAGCACAGTCCTACGCATAAGAAAATGTGACTTAACACCGTAGCTAGCGTAAAAGGACATCTTCCATGAACAGATGGAAGATGGATCTCTGAGGGTTTTATAGAGAGATATCACATGTTCACCGAGCTCCAGAGAAAACCAGCCCACGAGCCGGCGACCAAAAAGGGCGTCATCCCACGCCAGGGGCATCGGGTTTCGCAGAATCTCCCAGAACATGCGTGTAACCCTCAGTGACGCTGAATTGCTCCATTTCTCCAACCGTGGCGACAAAAACAACGATCGAATGCCTGTGATTTTGTGCTGGGTCTGGCCGAGGCCTACGAACATGACACCTCGTTTTTCTAGTTTGCGTATTTTTTTTTTTTCCCGCCGAGGTTCTCTGTGTCGACACATTAAAACTGATTTATCTTGGTTTGGAGATGGCCCAGTTAACTTGGAGGGACAACAGTTTAATCATGGCTAATCTTAGATTACACAGATAATGAAAGGTCAGTGTCAACATCTCCTTAGGATGCGGAGAAGCTGCGTTTTTATTGATCTGGGGGAAACAATGGCGGCTTTTGCAAGAACCTGATACCACGAGAGCGTGTCTGAACTTCTCACAAAAAAAAATGGCAAATAAAATCCACACGGAGAATGTCCGGCTAGCATAAAATTATGTATTTAAGCAAACACATACCTAATAAACATTTTATCATTAAAAGGTGCTAGATTTTTCTGAAAAAGGTACACGACAGTATATGAAAGGCATTGATGTGCAGCATTTAGTTTATCTGGTCGAAATAAACAACAACAATCGGCAGCAAACTGTAACTCGATAGGACAAGCAGAGCATCCTGTCAGGTGGCGGGGTTCTGTGATTGGACGCCCGGCTGCTGAGTGATAAGCCCACAGCAGATGACAGTGAGTTAGTGCTTCACCTCGAAAATGCGGGGGGCGGGGGGCGGGGGGTTGCTGGGGGGGGGCAATGAGAAACAGACGGAGATTCTACGGCGGGAATCTGGCATCTGTGTCATGCTCCGAAATAAACTGAACATCCAGGGACTTTGGACGGCGTTTGGATGACCGGATCTGACAACGTACTGCAGGGAGACACCTGGAAAGTCCCTCAGCGTTGGGGACGGTCCCAGAGACGTGCGCTGACCCTGCCTCGTACCTGTATGAAGGTGGCCAACAGCACGCTGCTCATCTCCTGCTGCAGGATGACCTTGTTCTGTGGGTTGCTGTGGCAGGCCGAGATCAGCGTGGGGAAGAGCACCCGAACCAGGCGGGGCTCGCTGAAGTACTGGAAGGGCAGCTGGCAGAGCTTCTGCAGGACGCTGGGCTGGCGGCCAGACTGCACGATCGCCTGCGATGCATAGGTGCGAGTCAGCCGGGGGGGTGGGGCATCACCCAGCCCCGCCCACACAACACAAAGCACACAGACACACCCCCAAGGGTTCAACGAAAGGTCAGCGTCACACACGGAATAGCTACTGCTGCAAAGGTTGGACCCGGAGGATTACTCTGAAGGCGCGGCTCGAAGCCGGAGCACTTGATAGATCTTACTGAAGCGATGTGAAGACATCTGCCGCCTTCAGGCTAATTTTAAAACTTGCAACTTGCCCGTAACCTCAGAGGGCAGCTGTGTATCGCCAGCCAATCCACTGAGGAGCAGCCGGGGAGGAGGTGGGACCTTCCGGGAGGGGGGGGGGGGGGGTTTGGGGGGGGTGGGCAGCATCATTGCCACTTTAGGAGATGAACAATACCATTAACTGCATCCACCACCCCCCCCCCCCCCACCCCGGCGTTACACTCACACCATTACGCCCGGCTGACAAACATTAAAATCAAATCACACCCAGACTAGTCTGATTACAGCAGCATGCTGGAGAATAATGGGGGGGGTGGGGGGGGGGGTCGAGAGGTACAGTGAGCCTGGAGCCTGGGGGAGCCGTGGGACAACCGGGAGGTCACGACAGTAAATTGTAGCTGAGTAAAAAACAGCAGCTTTACAGGTAGAGAAGAGAGGAACTTCCAGGCAAATTGAAACCAGAAATCCAGGCTGAAGCATCTCAAGCAGAGTGACATAAATTCACAAGATTTACAAGATTTTAAAAACACTTTTAACAAAACTCTCCCAATACGCTCTCCGTTTAATAATGCACTTTAGGGTTTAAGGGTACAATAAACAAACCGATAATTCAGGTGTTTATCATTTCAAGGTGAGCCCCATCTGGACTGTTCTACAGCGGCGTTCAAAGCTGCCCCACGCCACGACGCATCAAGCGGAGCTGTCTGGAGATCCCCGCTAAGCTCTTAATCCTATCGTTTTCCCATGAAGGACTGAACCCGACTGGAATTCGTCTTGAAGGACATTTTCATTGTTACTTTTTTAAGAACTGGCCTCAAGAACAGGACAAGACAGCCACACTACTTAATAAAAGTGACATTCATCAGTAGCGGGGTCTGTAAATGAGGCAGGGAGACAAAGATGGAAAATGGAGAACCTAAAAACAAACAATTGTAAGGTTTTTCTCTGGGGTTCCGGTACTGGGACTTAAAGCACTCGGAAATAGAAGCGTTCAAAACTAATAATGTCTAGAAAATCAGAAGCGCGACGCAGAGCCTGACAAATCCCCCATGGGGGGGTGTCCATCCCTCACTGGTCACCGGCATTGCCGTTGACCTCCCAGTTCCTGTCTGCAACAGGAGAATGAGCTCTCAGCGTTACGGGCAAGAGGCTCGACACTCAAGCGAGTCGCTTGCTGCTGACAGGGGGGGCCCATTCAGAGCTGCAGGCAGTAAAAAAGGAGGGCAGGCTTTGGGCCCATGAATCAGCCCCTAAATTACAGGGGGCCACGTAAAAGCAGAGCGCCTGAGCACGCCGGGCCCCCTCTGAAGCCGGGCCGGCCCGAGCCTCAAACGGGCCGCCGTTTTACAGCCCTCCATTACATAACTCCCACGCTGCTCTGCTGGGGGAGACGGGGGCAGGCAAAGTTTGCATCCTGACACACAGATGCCCCCGGGGGTCAGTGGGGGTCTGGTGGGAGTGGGGGCGCTTAATGTTTGCCACAGGGTGGGCCTGTTCTGCAGAACCCGAGATGGACGTCTGCAACACAAAGGCAAAGGTTCCCAGCAAAGGCGGAAGAAGAGTTTGGCTTTTAATTAGCTAAGAAACGGTAAAATGTGAAAACGAGTTTATTGACGAAGCATTAGAGGATGAAACTGTTACATCCTGATAGAGCAGCACCGCAGCAAAGAACCTCCAACCCAGAGGCCAAACACCAGGCTGACATGATGACTCGGGGCAGCTCCCACCACCCTGGATATCATAGACACTCTCCCCCCCCCCCACTAAGGACCTCGGACCCATCGGCTTCCAAGTGAGGACCACAAATCTCAGCTCAAAAGCGCAATACAAAACAGACCCCCCCAGCGTTTGTAGTGCCCAGAGAGCAGAGTCACTGATAAGAGGTTTGAGGCACATGGGTGGTGGCGGGGGGGGGGGGGGGGGGCGACAGCCTCCTGACAGGAAGCGACTTATCTAAGCAGCTCCTCCCACCCAGCTTCTCAGCAGCTCTGACATGGTCTGACCACTGGGAACCCCCCCCCCCCCCCATCCAAAGTCATCCCACTCAGGCAAGGGGGGTGCAATTCATTTGGTAAAGCGCAACCCCGTTTCTATGTGCCGTCTCCGAGCCGCTGCTTAAGGGCATTCCTGACACGCATTATATGCTAATCTGCAGTGAGCCCTTCGTGTGTGTATGAACGAGGGCAAAAGGTCTGCAGAACTGACCTGTGGAGCGACGGCAGGCGCAGAAACAGGCGCCGTGACAAACAGCCTCCGTCATAAATTCCGTTTCCTCCCGGGAACCGGCCCTGCTGCCTAGCGACGGGGTAGCGGTCACCGTCAGCATGAGGACGCGCTGATGGAGAAACGCTGGGTGTTGAAGTTAGGGCCGGTGCGAGCCAGCTTTTGGGATGGAGGGGAGGTGACCCCCCCCTAGGACACAAGTGCCATCGGCCTGGTCCACAGAGCCATGTGACCGCCACTAATGGGACGAGCCCTCCGGCTGCCTTAATTTCACGGGGGTTTTTCCCCCCCAGTGTGTCCACGGGCACATTCACGAGCTGTCGCAGGGTAGCGAGCAGAGGCTGGTGGATATCGAGAGATGGACGCACGTCCGTACAGGAAAATCTCAAACAGGCTCCGACTCCCAGGATCCGGCCAGGAGACACTGACTGACTGACACGAGTCCCCCCGACAGAAATAGGCTGGAACGTGACGTGTATGTTGCTGCCTTATACGGTGGCTCTCCGTCCAGCACGTAAACACAGCTGCCAGGTCCGAACCCGAGGCTGCGCCCTCAACCCCCCCCCGCCATGCCCCCCCACCCCGTGACCAGGTCCTTTCTAGTCCTGCCAGTGCTTACATTAACATGTGACATGCTGAAGCCTCCACAGATATCCCCTCTAAACATTTATCCTGCTTATCCGCCCCCCCCTGCATGGAGAAATTCCAGCAAAGCAACACTGTTCAGGACCATCTCTGGTCTGGGGGGGGGGGGGGGGGGGTTGCTGATCATAAAAACATTATAAATCGTCCTGTTTCAGAACTAAAAATATGCAGCCTTTGGTATTTATTTATTTGTACTCCTCAGGAATATACTCATTCTGCTTAAATAAATAAAGCAATCGGTGCTCAAAGCTTTAAATATCTGCTTTATTGCAACTTTTGAAGTTTCCCCGAAATCTTTCCGCTGCATAAATGTCAGCATGTTCCCAGCGTGACAGGCATTACATATCGGTGTCCCGTAGGACGTCACAGGCCTTTCCAGAAAGCTCATTTTTCGGCTGCCGCCGGGGGCGCAGCCACGCCTGCAGTACGATCACATCCCCAACACCGACTTTCTTCAAATCAGCGAAATGTACTGGGAATAAATGAATATGCAACTGCGCTATTCCCAGCTCGCTCATTCCGGTAAGTTCTCCGCGGGCGGACAAAGCCGACTCATCCGTCACTGCCCCCAATTTAATTATCAGCCCGCGTTCAATTATCCAATATAATATGCAAATGAAGCGAACAATGCCAGCACATGCTAATTACGTACATCAGAATAATTAAATTGGACTGAGGTGGCGTGGGGGGGTGGGGGCAGGGTCGACGTGCCATAAAGTAGGAGCAGATTCTTTGATTAAGGCCACAAAGATTTTATTAGAATCTGTAATCTGCCCGTAAATCGCCAAGTGGCCCCCACGCACAAGGACGCCTTAATAACACTAAGTTTTCCCTGCGGAGGTTGCCACGGGAACAGCCGCGCCTAAGTGACGAAGGCCGGCAGCTTCCCGGTTTGAGGGGCGCTGATGAGAGCCAGTGACCGGGGGCCTGAAACATTCCAGTGGAATATTCATGAATTCATACCCGTGTGTAAAAGTGTCACGCTGTCTGCCGACAGGAAACGGGCGGCTAAAAAGCTGCAGCGTGGACCAGAGCGCCGCTACACACGCACACACATCATATACTCCCTACCATTGTGGGGACTCTCCTTTCATTTCTATGGCCATAACCTTAATCCTAACTATGACAACCCTAACCCCTACCAAGCCCTAGCCTTAACCATAAGTAACCAAAATTAATACAAGAGTTTTGGAATTGTCAGTTTTTTGATTGCATTCACAGATTTTTATAAAATTAAGGTTTATATAGTGTCCCAAAAAATGTTAAAGACAAACCCACACAGACACAAACACACACACACACACACACACACACACACACACTTCATGCCATGGTAAAATTCAGATTCATATGCATGAATTTCAGGGAGTGACATTCCCATCACATTGCTGTGTAGAGTACAGGAAGCTTCTGGAAGCTGCCCAGCGTGCAGTACCTGGTTGTCTGGGTGGCTGACAGTGAAGTAGCCCACGCAGATGATGACCTCGTGCAGCAGGCTCTCGTCCGTCTGCTGAGAGCAGTAGCAGAGCAGCGAGCTGACGATGTGACGGAAGGCCAGGGACAGTCCCTCGGCACCTAGGACAGACTGGACACCCCCAGGAGCGTGTTAGTGAGGGGCGGGGCCGTATGGGGCACCACCAGGCATAGAGGCATCAGCAAGATCTAGGCAGGGGATTGGCCGGCTTAAATGGCGGGTCCACGAGGAAGGAAAAAAATAATGTAATAGCATGAAGGGGAATTTTCAGAAAGTTCACACTCCGCTGGGGCAATGGGAGCGAGAGGAGAACTTCATTTTGACTGAAAAACTCATTTACTAACATCCCATTAGGACTATATGATGATTTAATCGTGATCATATGGATAATATGCAATAATCACCAGGGCTTTAGATGACGGGGGTAAACATTTGTCCGAGCGCAGGCTTTTCTGTAATATACAGATGTTTACTTACAGCCACAATTTGATAAACCGATCAGTAGTACGCCGAAAATATTAATGAAAGACATATTGTGATACCTAACAGTTAGTAATCTGTATATATTCAGCCTATCCTTATGTTTATTAAACTCATTTATCGGAGCACGTCACATGCTACTGTTTTGGTAAATCAAGGAAGCGATGAGCAACGATGTGGTGGTGAAGAAAGGAACAGCTCAACAGCCACAACATTTAAAACTTTTAAAAGAGGAGGATCTTGTGGATAAACGAGGTAAAAAAAGACTGTTCTTGTCACTTTTTGCATTTTAAGGTATGACACGTTTATTAAACAAGAACACGCTGAATTTATACAGATTACTAACTTTTGGACATCACAAAACGCCTCTCACTAATATTTTAGACATACTCCTAACCTGCTTACCAAATTGTGGCCGTAAGTAAAGGTCTGCAAAGTACCGAATCGCCGGCATCCGGACAAATGTTTACGCCCGTCATGTAAAGCTTGCTGCTTACTGCACCAAACAGTCACCATGTGATATTTTACAGCCCCATTTCCCCCTTAATGTCTTTTTTTCTTTTACATTTTTATTTATTTAGAAGATGCTTTTATTCATACATTTGCAACATACAATTTTTGAGAAAGCAGTCAGTCCCTGGAGCGACTAGGGGCTAAAGGGCCTTGCTCAGGGGCCCAATGGTGACATCACTCTGCCGACCATGGGATTTGAACCAGCAACCTTCTGATCGCAGTCCTACCCGGATGAGCCGCACACTGCCTCCAACAACTTACGGACATCACAAAGCTAGAGAAAGAGCAGCAAACGGACTCTCTGAAACTTCATTCTGGGCCAAAGGGGATGGTTCAGACAGGAGTGGAGCCTATTTCTGGGATTTGGCCTTTCTGAGGGTCCCCAGTCCTCCTCCCCCTCCCGAAGAGATGGTATCTGAACACTCACAGACAGTATTTATTAAACATGTCAAACATGACTGAGCGGCCGAAGGTCAGGAGAGAAGTGAACAAAACGAAGGGGAAGAGGATGGCATCTAAACAACTGCATAAACAACAATAACGCCGTGAACCCCCCCGCCCCTGCCCTGGACAAAGCCCCGCCCACTGTTTACATCCCCTGCTTCGCCGGCGCCTGCCTGCATCTCGCCTTGGAATTACGGAAACCATCTCCATCAGTTAGCAAGATGGTAAAGCACAGCGGGGGCGTCACAGAAGAGGACGTTTAAACGAAACAGCAGACAGTGCCCCCCCCCCACAGCTCAGCTTCACGGCTGCGATGCCGGGGGGGCATCGATCCATCTGATAGCACATACCCCATGCGTTTGAGGCCCACTTCTGGTCACACTTCACAGAAAGCTGTTGGTTAATGCCCATGGTGGAGTACAGCGGCTGGGCTCAGGGGGGCGCTGTGTGGCTCAGCAGGTGCTCAGAAGGTTGCTGTAAGGCCCTGAACCCCCAGCTCCAGGGGCCTTACGTCCTGGTTGCCCCTATGCTGTGACCCCCCTAATCCCATGGGGATTAATGAAGGGATCCTAATCCTAACCCTAACCCTAACCCTAACCCTGCTCCCCACAGACGACCTCAAATCAGAGTGCGGACACGGCGGCCTTCTAAAGCGTATGGTGCAGCTTGTGATTCACGCGGGACGTGCGAGCTGCACCTGGAAGGCCGGCAGGTCCAGCAGGGCGAAGGCGTTGAGGAAGCGGACGCTCTGCAGGGCCACGTGGGCAACGGCGGGGGGGTAGACCTCCGGGGGCGTGGCCAGGCCTGGCTCGGGCAGCACGCCCTGCAGCAGCACACAGTACAGCATGTGCAGCACACCCAGCAGGTCGGTACTCCGCAGCAGTGCTGCCAGACCTGTGGGCTCCGGCCGCTTGTCGAACATGTTGGGGGAGCTGCGGGGGGGGGGGGGGGGTGGAAGAGGCACAGGTCAGGAAAGCCACAAAGCATGCTGGGAGATCCCATGCAACAGAACATGTGCAACTCTGAAGAGAAAGTTAACGGGAAGGTTGGGGGAGAGGGGGCCTGAGAGCAGTGCTCTCCCCCCCCCCCCCCACCTGCTGACAGAAGCGATGGGGCCCAGAGCCACCAGGCTGCAGCGGCCAGACAAACCGCGGCGGGAAACCCGAGATGTGCGGCTGTCAGCGGTTCACCAGGATATGCGCCGTCTGCTGCTCCAGCGCATTGGGGCTGACCGGCGCTGTCCTCTCGCATATCAATAATGCGAGCGGCCCGCACTGAGTGGCACGCCTGTCAGGTTCGAGCGTGGGGCTCCGGGGACAGGTGGGGGCCGCTGCCAGAGAGGGCTGTATTCATTTCAAACCGACATGGAAGTTGCGGGAAAGATTATCACTCGCCTCTCGATGTGCGTTGATGGGATCCAAGCCCCACGCGGTTACTGCATAATCGAAGGTGGAAACACGTGGGTTTTAAAGCGAGGAGCCCCCCCCCCAGCAATGCTAACAGCTGGCTGTCAGTGCCTGTCGTATAGGACTTTTAATTACACCCCCCCAGAAAACTCAAAGAGGGCTGGGCTGAGATAACACCCAGCGCGCCGGGTGGGGGACACCCACACCTCAGTGGCAAATCCCACCACCGTTGACGAGAAATCGGGATTATATAAACGCCATTCCCGACGGAACCTCGAAATTCAATCACAGGGCGATTTCACAGCCCTATTCATTAGAGCCCAAATCCTTCCTTACATATCCATGGCCTGAAAGACCACAGACCCCAGACATTCGGCCCAGGAAGCACTTCCTCTTCCGAAACGAAAGGCAATGCGTAGGAAACCCAAACTCCCAATTAACTAATTAGCCGATAAGGATGTGGAAACGTCGATTTGCACACGATCATTAATTATGTCGTTAAAATGACAAAGCACATCTGAATGGCATGGCTTCAGGTTCTTAGAAATTCCTCAGAATACCAGGCTACCCCCCCCCCCCCCCACCCCACCACTAATTCCGATTTCCGATCCCAAACACCACTTATGGGTATCCATGTCAGTCCGGCATGCCAAGAACAGGATGGGACCTTCATGCCAGCAGCTGAACAATAGCAAGCCTTCATTGCGCCCGAGGCTCCTGGTCACACTTCACGGAACGCCGGGATCCCAGTTCCACGGCTGGCAGTCAGCTGACCGGCCACGCAGAACATGGCGTCCGGGAGGGTCGGCCTGCTCGCTGCTCTGAGCCTCCACCACGCGTCCTCAAAGTTCGGAGGTCACCAACTGATCCTAACGAGCCTCTTTAAGAAGGGAGTGTGGTGCGCGTCGGAGATGGAGCTGCTCTGAAAGCTGCTTGGGTTCGGGTGGCTTTCAGGAGGCAGATGGTCTCCCAAGTCAGATGAATTTTATTTATATGGCAGGTACTCTCGCCTGAGCTACATACAGAAAAGCAGCGTTAGTCAGTCCCTGGAGCAACTGCTCAGGAACAAAAAGGGTGACATCACTCTGCTGACCCTGGGATATAAACCCCATACATATAACAATAAGTATCATGGCTCCAGAAACAAATTCCACACCAATTTTGTCCAATAGGTGATATAGAATAAAATAATTCTCATATTTTCAGTTTTATTTTTTGACCTATTGAACAAAATTGGATGCAAATCCTGAAAATATCGATACACCACGGGCAAGTAATTATTTATATATCACACTTCGTTTTGAAAAGCTTTTGATTGTGTATTTGGATATTGCAACAATAGTACTGTGTACCAAGACCCAGTCATTGTATCATTTGACAATCCATTGACATCCAACCTGTTATTGCACAAGTCTATTTCGTCCAGAAGGAAAAATAATTTCCATGTTTCCATGTACAGTGCAATTTCTCTCTTCTAATCGCCTTGTCAAGAAGAGTAGTGATTGGAGAGCAGACTGGCCAATCAGAAATTAGCCACTTCGGTCCTCCGGTTCGCTAATAATTGTGGCACAAAAGTAGCCCTATGCAGTTGAATGAGCGTGTAAGCAGAGTTGAGCATGCACTGAGTGTAGATGCTGAGGAGAGAGAGGGACACTGAACACTGAACTAGTGGGCACGGGTCTGCCGATGTGCACGTGCAGGTCGAGCTGGACACACATGGAGCGGAGTGAGAGAATGTGCACAGGGCAGAGATGTTGCTTGTGAAAGTCACACTGCACGCTTAGGAACAAGGTACAAATATAATGCCAGGGCAACAAGCTCACGAGAACATCACACAAAAGCAGCAAACTCACAGGAGGATCACACGCTAATGGCGACCGCACAGGAAGATCACATGCTAACAGAAAGACCACATACTAGCAGCGAGCTCACAGGAAGGTCACACACTAAAGGCAAGATCATATACTTGCAGCGAGCTCACGGGAAGATCACATGCAAGTGGCGAGCACAGAGGAAGATCACATGCTAGCACAGAATAACAACACACATACAACACGGCAGCAGTCAACTTCGCTGTCAATCCCAATAACATGAGCGCAGGGTTGATAGATATTAGGCACATTTCAGCAGCTCGACTCGGTCAAAGCGCTGTGGCTTGGGGAAGTGAGGATGCGGTGCGGGGGGATCGATTGCTGATGACAGGAAGAGCCCCCCCCCCCCTTCTGTCCTTCTGTGACATGGCTGTCAAGCAGTTGGTTGTTCTTACACCACTAAGCTAAGCTAAGCTAAGCTAACCCATTAAAGCAGTGGCACTACATGTGAAGCACAGGCATACTGGGAAGCCAGTGGATGCGGGATCATTTTTCATCACTCGATAGCTGTAATTCCACTGAGCACTGGAGGGAGGATCTCAGGGGGATCTCAGGAGGCATGTGATGTTTTATCGAATGCATTCCGTGTCACGGTTACAATTAGGTCAAACGGGTACAACCTCGAAATAAATTTGATCTGTATGAATGCTGGTTACTGTTTAATGTTTTGTCTCTTGTTTTACAGTCTAGAGCTAGACAACTACATAATAGTATAGTATAACTGTACTGAGTAAAACTGAGTATGTGACAAATTTTAACATTTGAGTCACTGATCAGTCAGGAAGGAGGAGAGAAAAGAGAAAGAATGAAGTCAGAACACATCCCCAATTCGCAGCCACTAGACCAGCATTAAAATCAGAGCAAAACAAGCCGCCATGCAATGACTGACAGACAAAAGGTCAGACAGAGACAGACAGATGGACGGAGAGAAAGCCAGACGGACAGACAGACAGACAAAAGGAAAAGGTCAGACAGAGACAGACGGACAGACATATTGACAGACAGATGGACGGAGAGAGACAACACAGATGGGGTGAGCTGGGGCTGAGTAACAGCTGTGGGAGGTCCCACTCACCGGCCTGTCACAGCGAAGCACAGCCTGCATACGCCGTGTAGCAGTGCTGTTGCCTGGGACAGGAAGGTGGCCATCTTGGGGCTCTCGTCCCCTGAGCCCTGGACCGACAGGAAGCAGGCGCACAGCTTGTCCAGGAGGCCCACACTGACCACGTAGCTGCAGAACAGGGGCAGGGGGGCACATCAGTCATCATCCACTCCTGCTAACCGCTAATGCTAACATTCCCTAAATCGAAAATATAGGCAATAACACAAAATTGGAAGCGGCTTCATTTACCGAGAGCTACACATGGACAGGGAAGCTGCGTACGAGAGACACACAGCGGGGAAACCACATGCAGTGAGGGCAAGAAGAACAGGAGAGAGGTGCACAAGTGGAACGATGGGTAGGGGGGTGGGTTGTGGGGTATGTGTCCAGCATGGACATGATCCTCTATCTAAATAAGACAAAGAAACATGCAGCCCACAGCCACAGAATCAAAGCTGGCTCGGAGGGGGCACACCGGCCAGTGATATTTAGTAACATTTATGATATTTGCCCCCCCCCCCCCCCCCAGGCATATTTGGGTAATCACAGCAGCAGGGTCTCTCACTGTGTCTCCTCGGAGAGGCAGCCAGCTACCATAACTTACCGCAGTAACGCTGCTGATTTATCAGCCAATGGCGGGCCTGATGATCGCTCTCCGGCCGCCGGCCCACTGGATAACTAATCACGCCTAATTGAGTCATTACTCTGTCTCCGCGTCTCCTGGTGGCAGAGCTGAGAGGGGTCGCTGAATTCCCCACCCCCCATCTGCCAGGCCTGTCCCACTGCAGCCGACTAGAACGTCAAACATGCCCTTCAAAGCCTCTGTCTCGAACATGGACCACCATTACTCACCACCACCACCAAGAGGAAGTGTTTCAAACTGCAGGTAATGACAGGTCACCCTCCCTCTGGAAAGGTCAACAGTCACGTGAACTTAACTCCTTGTTATGACTTTATCCTCCTCTACAAATATGGGGGAGGTGGACGCAGTCGACCAAAACCGACCCGGTCGAAAAGGCAGCAGCGAAGTGCCACATGTTTCAATGTCACTGACAGTCCATCAATCTGATCTTCAAATTAAACCATGTTTTCTGCAAAAAATCCGTACCGTTATTTGTGTGAATGCATGAATCCAATAGTGTAAATTTCCCAAGTGTTCATACACCTCGGTTTGCCACGATGTGATGCGGCGCACTCCGAGTTCCTGGAAGCGGGTGTAAAGCGCTCATTAATCAGCAGAATTTGGAAACAGTCCCCAGAGACGGAGCAGCTGTGCTGGCAGGGTGACTCACTGCATCCCGCACCAGCCGGAGCAGACAGGGGAAGCTGTCTGCCTTTTCTCACGTCCCTGTCCATCTAGCTGTATCCCTTGTTCTACCACAGGCCAGGACTGTTGTTTTTTTTCTTCCCTCAGGGATCGAGATCAAAGAACTGGCACCAATTTCCTGAAGCGGACTTTGGCTGCTGGCTCGTGTGACCTTCAGCAGGACCAGGACGTGGTTCCCCTTCTAGATCCCGTGAGGTTTTGTCGACAGATACCCCTGATCCAAACCTGGAGGGAGCAGCCCGGCCTGAGCCAGCCCACATGACCAGCAGTGGGGGTCACTCCATAAGTTCCATCCCCCACCCCAAAAAAGAAAATCCTTGGCAGCCAACCAGAGGAGCGTTAATCTCCTACAAGATCTTCTAGCCCCCACTGTTAGCTAGACGCAGACAGCCCCAGTGGGGGGGGGGGGGGGGTTCGGGGTCATTTGTGACGAATGGTGACTGAAACTGCCAAGAAATTCAACCGCAAATCTAAAGTTCATCCAATGAAAGATGTTCCACGAGAAAAAGACATCTAATTTTAAGGAGATATTTTTAGAATGATGAAACGCAGAGGATGCATGTCTGCATTGGCAGCCCTGAATGCATGGGAGAGGCAAGTCAGAGAAAAGAGACGGGGGATGATGGAGGGGTGGGCGGTGGCCACAGGAAGTACCTGATGAGGTCTTGAATGCGGCTGTTGAAGGTCTCTCCAATCTGCGTCTTGGTGTCCAGAGGTAGAGGGAGCAGGTACCTCAGCACAGTGGCGATGGTCTGCAGCAAGCCGGCGGCCAACCCCTCGAACACTTGCTTGTTCAGGCTGCGGCCTGCCGCTGATTTGTCCTCATCTGGGATGTACAGCTGGAAGGGACATGGAAATAGAGACAGTGAGGGCTGGGCAAACTGGGAAACGGAGACGGTGAGGTCCGGGGCGAGCCGGAGAACGCGGATGGAGAAGGTGAGAGCTGGACTAACATAGAATCATGGACTCTCTGAGGGCTCCCAAGTACCAAGGTTTGGGAAACACTTGGGGAAGATGGTGGCGCAGGAGATAGTGCTATTGTTCGGCAGCTGGAGGTTGCAGGTTCGACCCCATCAAAGTGTCCTTGAGAAAGACACTGAACCCCAAATTGCTCCCGGTGTGCAGGTTGGCGTCTTGCATGGCAGCCTCCGCCACCGGCGTGTGGATGTGTGTGGATGGGTGTGGATGTGTGTGGATGGGTGTGGATGTGTGTGGATGGGTGTGGATGTGTGTGGATGGGTGTGGATGTGTGTGGATGGGTGTGGATGGGTGTGAATGTGTGTGGATGGGTGAATGTGAGGCATGTATTGTAAAGCGCTTTGAGTACTCGTAGGAGTAGAAAAGCGCTATATAAATGCAGTCCATTTACCATTTACTTGTATAAAGGATTATTGTAGGTACTGCTAATAAGCTTACATCTCTGTCAAATCAATGCTAAAAAATAAAATCAAAAACGTTACTTTACCCGTCATGTTGAGAGCATTCACCGTGAATTATTAATGCTGCTTGATCTTAATACTGTACGATATCGTAGGTTAAAAAAAAAAATTTAATCTTAACTGTTATTTTGGAGCCCTGGGCTGAAAACTTTAGAAGCCATTTCCTGTCAGACAAGGACCTTTACTTCGTGCAGAATGAGCCAATAAGCAGCTGAATGTGAGGCGTCTCTATGGTGACGACCCATAAGACAACTCACCTCCTACAGATAAGCTCACAGATAGGCTTCTACCATTTAACTTTCAACTTTGATCTTAAAACATTTTATATATTTTTCTTTTTTTTTTTACCTTTTAGGGGGTTTAACACTCTTCCACATATGATAATGTGGTGCTGATGTGCCAAATGTCTTTCGTTATTTGTGAAACCTCTACAAACTATAATTGTACAAGATACTTCACGGTCCTCATTAGCGCAGATGGCAGGCTGGTCTTCTGACATCTCCCCTCAAAAAGAACACGTAGCCTAAAATTACTACTTTATTCTTGTACTGTTATGACATTTTTCTAGTAAAATTACAACTTAATTCTCTTAAAATTATAGCTTTTTTCTCATAATATTTGGCTATGACTTTATTTCCATAATATGATGACTTTATTCTCAAAATCTCAGATTTTTTTCCCTTCAATGTGGTCCTAATACTCCATCATATTATTGAAAGTAAAAAACACAAGCATTTCATCAAAGTACTTTACCCTCATTTTCACCAATGTAACATTTATGTTACGTTCTTTTCTGAAACCAGTGCAAACACAGGCTGGTTCTGTGTTGGTGGAAATGAGGTATGTAACGGTCCCATGCATCAGCCCTGCTAATGACACAAACAACGGCCGCAGACTGTAGGCGTAAAATGCGTCAACACAGCTGCCATGCTGAATGGCATTGTTGACAAACCTAATGGACCGTGTACCCATAAAGGGATGCCGTTACACTGACTAGGTGCCAAAATGTCGGAGCAGCAGCAGCTCTGCCCCCTACAGGAGATCACAGCTGGAACGCCGCAGAGTCGTGAAACAGATAACAAACCGTACACCGTTTTAATATTCATCAGCTGCAGGCAACAGGGTAGCGGTTAAGACTCACTGTGACGGATCATTTTCGGCCAAGTGCCAGGAGCAGGCATGTGAGGAGAGGCTTGGACAGCTTCCAGAATGTAAGGTGAACCTTTAGGCCCGCTCAGGTGACCACTGTGTTTACCAGGGGATGCTCTGCGTCTGTCAGCTGATCGCCCATCCCGTCCATTCCAAGGAGGGCGCCTTAACTCATCCGTCCTAGGGAGGGCATCCTAACTGACCATCTCATGTTTCATGAAGAACAACCGATAAAAAGGCAAAACCAGACGGGCGATGCGTCCATTATTTTCTGGACAGCCAGATACTGACTGACCAGACAAGAGGCATATGCCTGAAACTGACACCTTAATCATGTGACCACCGCTTCCTTCTGCAAGTGGGGTTAAAAGTTCAGCTAGCAGGACACGCAAAATCCCTCAGTTAAGGAAAAGGGGCTGGGGACAGAGGGAGAGAGGAACTGGGAGGAAGAGGAACTTTGGACAGAGAGAGAGAGGAACTGGGAACAGGGGAAAGAGGGACTGGGAACAAGGGGAGACAGGAGGACTGAGAACAGGGGGAAAGAGGAACTGAGAGAGAGAGGGACTGGGAACAAGGGGAAAGAGGGACTGGGAACAGGGGGAAAGAGGAACTGGGAACAGGGGGAAAGAGAGGGACTAGGAACAGAGGGAAAGAGAGGGACTAGTAACAGGGGGAAAGAGAGGGACTAGGAACAGAGGGAAAGAGAGGGACTAGGAACAGAGGGAAAGAGAGGGACTAGGAACAGGGGAAAAGAGGGACTGGGAACAGGGGGAAAGAGAGGGACTGGGAACAGGGGGAAAGAGAGGGACTGGGAACAGGGGGAAAGAGAGGGACTGGGAGCAGGGGGAAAGAGAGGGACTAGGAACAGGGGGAAAGAGAGGGACTAGGAACAGAGGGAAAGAGAGGGACTAGGAACAGGGGGAAAGAGAGGGACTAGGAACAAAGGGAAAGAGCGGGACTAGGAACAGAGGGAGAGAGGGCCTGGGAACAGGGGGAAAGAGGAACTGGGGAGAGAGAGGGACTGGTACCCTGTTTCCACCAATGCAGTCCGGTGCCGGACTTCCAATCTGGAACTAGTTCTACATGTCTCCCCTGCAAAAAACTGGCCCTGGGCCAGAAAAAATAGCTCCAGCACGGCACCACAGAAATGCTGGGCTCAGAATTTGGAACTGTAACGCAATGAAAGTGGGATGGGCTATCGTGTCAAAATCCTCCGCATGGCCAGAAAATTCAATCAATAACCGATGTAGTTTTGTCTAATATTGCCAGTGCTGGGAGTAAAACAACTTGCCAGCTTATTAGCGGAATGTTACATCATTTTTTTATTCCATGAAAATGAAAGATCAATCTGTTGGCCAGATTTGATAATGAATTATAAATGTTGCAGGTCAAAAAAATATATATATTGTGAAGCTTTAGGGTCATGAGGACAACGGTAAAACAGGGAGTGAGAATAAATCCACTCACACAAACAGACTGGAGACAAACAGCCTTTAGGGAGACAACAGTGGAAACAGGCAACAGAGACGGGGGCAGCGAGGCAGAGACTCTGAAAACTTTCTTTGGGTTTTGCAGCTTATAAAAAGTTAAAATCCAAAACAGGTCAAAAATAAATGGGAAAAAAACTCTTACTTTACTCTCGCTTCCACCAACGTAACGTTTCCGTTCTGTTCTTTTTTGATACCAGTGGAAACGTGGGCAGGTTCTCAAAGGCACCAAGCGAGAACCAAATACCGGGGCCACCATGACCAAATGTCCACACAGTGTGGTTAAAAACCTGTTACTTTTTAGCTAATGGGGACATTTTTCAGGTCCTCATAATATAAACCTCAATAAAAAAAAAAAATCTGTGACTGAAACCAAAAAACTAAAAATGATACAATGATAGGAATATATGAGCTGTGCGTCTGTGTGTGTGTGCATGCGTTTGCAAGTGTGCGTGCATCTGTGTGTGCATGCGTTTGCGAGTGTACGTGCGTCTGTGTGTGCGTGCGTCTGTGCACATGTCCAGCAGTAGCTGAAGGGCCAGAAGCTGACAGGTGGTTCTTATTAAAGGTCAGAAAAATTGAAAAGATGCAAAGATGGAAATTCCAGAAGATTCCTGACATTTTTTTTTGTTTACCACATATCATTTACAAGTTACCTTTCATGATGGCAAAAAAAAGCTTTTAAATAGAAAAGGCCTTAACTTTTAAACAGCCTTGAGCTCTGGGCGCATCTATTGACCAAAAAAATGGACTACAGCACCGTTAAATATATCACTGATCAGCATAACCACAGAGGCATGTTTTCTGTTAAACACACCATCCCCCTGGAAGAGATGAAACCCAAGATCGCAGCCCCCGTAAAGGTAATATATTTACTAAACAACGTGGCTCCTGCAGCCGGCTGCGCAGACACGCGGGAATGTGGGCAGAACTATCTGGGTCTCTGCGCGTCTGCGTCAGGCGTGCGGCAGCGAGCCGGCTAGTGAGGGAGGTAGTGCCCTGCTGAAACTTCCCAACGCAAACTTCCGGATTAACGGAATGCCCGGGTTGGGGAATCCCAAGCACGTCTACTGAAGCGACGAGCCGCCGGCAGCGTTCCATGGATAAACTACGATTGTCTCCGCTCATTTGTGAGTAAATCAACTGCGGACACAGGCTGACAGCGGACACGCACATTAGTGACATATGGGGACAGCGTGTGGCTCAGCAGAATGGGCCCTGCTGTGCCTGTGATCAGAAGGTCGCTGGTTAGATTTCTGTGATCAGCACCCCCAATCGCTCAAGGGACTATCTGATCCTATTTACCAAAATAATAACAATAATAATAATAATAATGATGATGTGCGTCACTTCGGGTAAAAGTGTGTTGTGAATGTCGGAACCTCGGGGCTCCTACCGTGAGCTGGTGTAAGAGGACGTCCGTCAGGAAGGCGATCTTGTTGCTAAATAGGACATAGGAGCAGTTGGCGGGACAGGCGAAGCAGGCGAGGGAGTACGTGCTGACAGCCGAACAGAGGGACCTGCAGGGCGGGAGGAACAGACAGAAAAGTGAGACGTTTTCAAACAAACAGTGTCCACGAAGAAGAGGCCCTCACCGGGAATCGCGGCGGGTTACAGACACGGCTATAGACCTACAGTATGGTGAACGCAAGGAAACAGCTCTCCGCGGGAATCAAGGTGGGTTACAGACACGGCTACAGACGCATGGAGGCCGTGAGGAAAAGGCTCAGAGCGGGAATCACGGCAGGTTACAATTCGGCCAGATGGAATCACATACTGGATGACCACATGCTGACTTTTTGCTTCATCCAAAGTTTAATGGATAAGCAGGGGATCAAAGCTTAGACAGAAAGACAGACAGACAAAGAAACTGACAGAGACAGACAGACAATCTGCCATGAGAAGCAACACAAGAATGCAACCACTTCCTGTGAACAGGAACAGCAAGCGTGAAGTATGGGTTACAGACATGACCTTTGCCCAAACGTCCGAGGCGGACAACCTGGTTTCTGCACCGGACTACAAGGCTCAGGAATACGAGTAACAACCAAGGGAACACAACCAGCCATCAGCGTCGGCTAGAGGTCGCAAGCCCGTGACAGGCCAGGCAAGGGACACCCCTGCTCAGCAAGGGCGCAGAGAAAGTGAATAAACAAATGCGAGGAGCCTCCATCTCGGGCGGCAGATAAATGCAACAGATAAAGTGGGCGCTGCCGCCGTCGCTGAGGGCTTATTATCACTGCCTCCACCGCCGCCATCGTCTCTCTCCGCTGGTGCTCCGGACAAAGGGGGGTTTTAACCAGAAACAGAGGGGGCGTCCTCCCAGGCCCTCGAGAGAGGGAATCTGAAGTAAGCCATGTTTATTTAACTCTTAAACATTTTGATATCGACCAGAACCTTCACATCTGTTATGAATCCTCAGCAGAACCTCACCAGATCTCGTAATAAAATCGGCATGCCAGAAACGCAGACGGACATCTGTCAGCGCGGGAAAGCGGACGAGAATACACAGCCGCCTTGCTGGGCGTGGGCCTAGGCCAGACGCGGTGGGCCCCCGGGGCCCCAGGACCCCGTGGCCCCGATTTGCCCAGTGCGCATGGGGCCCGTCGATGCACAAACACAGTGAACAGCTCATTGTGTTCCCACCATTGATGGGGGAGAAAGACTTATCTGTTGGGTCTTGAAAACTAGCTGGTGCAAAATGGAAGAAGCACGGTTGAGTGGAGAGATAATACAGGGTCCTATTCAGCAAGGGTACAGGAGTAACGTGAGACGCCCTCCAAACTGTGCATTCTGGGCAGTGGACCAGCCCCGGGGCGGCCAATTGATTTGCCTGGAAAAAAAAGAAGGCACGTTTGTGCCACTCAGCCAAAGCCGGCTTGTCAGCAGAAGGGAAACTTTGCCCCGTTGTGAGATTTCACTGACTGACTAATCACAGAAACTCCCAGAATGCCTACGCTCTCCCCGCCTGTGCTCTCAGGCCAGCCAGTGCTCCCTGTCTTTGCGAAACCATAGCTCTCGTTTAGCCCCTTTCATAAGGTCCCCAGTCCACATGGATGGGTCGCAGGCTCTATGGGAAACCTACCCGCCGTGTCGGTCCCAGCCACGGTGTGCTGGACAGAATACAGGAGAATAAGACCGCAGGCATCAGAGTGACCGTATCGCCGCTGGGCCCCAAAGTCCAACTGCCTCTGTCACAGCGGCTGAACCAGGAGCCCGGTACTGCTAAGCAACAGATTAAAGAGCACACAACTAATTTCTTACTCTAATCTTATTAGGAGAAGAACAGCTGTCGACTGTCACCATGGAAACAGGAGCCCCTCATGACTGGAGGGGCCCTTCGCTGTGAGGGCACATGGAGTCTGGCCACTGCGCAAACAGGAGTGTGAGGGACCTTTCTGTGAGGGAGCGTGGAGTCTGGGCACTGTGCAGACGGAAGCGTGAGGGACCTTTCTGTGAGGGAGCGTGGAGTCTGGGCACTGTGCAGACGGAAGCGTGAGGGACCTTTCTGTGAGGGAGCGAGGAGTCTGGGCACTGTGCAGACGGAAGCGTGAGGGACCTTTCTGTGAGGGAGCGTGGAGTCTGGGCACTGTGCAGACGGAAGCGTGAGGGACCTTTCTGTGAGGGAGCGTGGAGTCTGGGCACTGTACAGACGGAAGCGTATGGGGCCTTTCTGTGAGGGAGCGCGGAGTCTGGGCACTGTGCAGACGGAAGCGTGAGGGACCTTTCTGTGAGGGAGCATGGAGTCTGGGCACTGTGCAGACGGAAGCGTGAGGGGCCTTTCTGTGAGGGAGCGTGGAGTCTGGGCACTGTGCAGACGAGCTAAGCTTAGAGACCAAACCAGCATTATTATGCATTACAAAATCAATTCTAGCACTATCTGGAGTGTAAACGCTAGTCACTTTAATTCAGGATAATGAAATTTGAGCAATTTCTGCTCCTTCAACTGCTGGAAATACATAATTAAGTATCACATAAATTCACAAGGAGAGTGGATGTGAAACACATGGCTGATGTGCCTACAGAACAGGCCCAGACGGTCACTCGCTCACAGCGAATCGCACCGCAGGAACTCCGGCTTCCCGCCAGCCCCCACCCTGCACCCCCTCCCCCAGCGTCTCGTGTCAATGCCGCCCCACAGACAGCAGAGAGCCTCCCAAAGATGCCCGTAAACCCGGCCCCCTGCCACACTGCCGCTCTGCGGGTAGCCCCCCCATCACGTGACATGGAGCTCCCGCTGTTCGCGGCCGGAAAGATAACCACCCTGTTTCCCCTTGCCGAATGCCCCCCTGGCAAAGATTGGGAGGAGGTGGCCGGCGGACCCCCATACTCGCATTACGGGGCGCGCCCTGCTCCGCACGCCGGTCACGTCACCCCGCCTGCTGGCAGGGTTCACATCCGCCCGCAGAACCTGACTCCCGCGCTGCCGCCACCGCCCAGACCGCAAACAACGGCCATATTGTTAATCTCTGCATAATAGCACCTTATCTTGTAGACACGGGATTATGTTTCCGAGCTGGCCCGCGCCGCCCGCCTGCGGGGAACGGGACATGGGGATAATAGGGCGTGTAATCTCCTCACCTCCTTCAAACAGCTTAACCTCGCTAGCAGGGCCGGCCTGGCCCTCTGTGGGGGGCGGTACGCGAGGGGTTAATGCACACACACACACGCACACACACACACACACACACACTAAGGGGTTAAGTTGCTCTACCAGGACATCACTGGATCCAGGACAATCATCAGATCCTTCTGATCTGAACACAATTCAGGATCACTTGCCAAGAGAGTATATGCAGCTACAAATGGTTCAGGAGGAAATAGGCAAGGAAATTATTTCAGCAACTTTCCTAGAAGCAAACCAGAAGGACAAAAAAATCAGGAAGGAGTGGAAAAGAAACTGTCCTTCCTGTCACTGAAGTCCTCAGTGGCGTTCCAGTTGGTTCTGTCGCCGATTATTCTGATCTGCTGGATACGACAGAGAAACCCATCCCACGGCCCGGCGAGCAGACCCTGTCCAGGGAGAAACTGGCAGCGCCGCCGCTGATAACGGCTGCCCCAAATCATGGCGCACTGGCTCTGATTTCAGCGGATAACCCCCACGCAGTGCCCCAGAGTCGGCCTCGGGACATCAGGGCTGAGGAGCAGAAGCTTCCGGAACACGATCCCACCTCGGTAACGTTACAGCCAGTCTTACAGGGTCCTCCACATGGCCCCAACTTCCCCGATCTGCTACCGAGACCCTCGAGGATCGGGCTGCAGGCCTCACACCTTCTGCTGAGCGTGACCCAGGGTCTGACTCGCTTTCACTCACCGGCCTCCTCAATGTGGGCAGCGATGGCCCCCCCAGGTTAGCCTTGAATGTAGCTGAAAAAACATCTTTCAGCATAATCCTGCTTAAAACAACCAGATTCAATGCAAATTCAAATTGAATTTGAAGTCAAAAATGTCATTTTTAAAATTTATATGAGAAATATTTGCATGCGTGTCTGCTTATGACAAAACAAAATGTTTAAATTTATGTTTGTATATGATACAGTTTGTATATATTACCCCAAATATCCAGTTAATTCCCATTAATTCCCATATATTCCCATTAATTCCCATGGAAAGTTCCCAACTTGGAACATTTTCAAAATTCCCCAGCTTAACTTCCCATGGAATGGAAAGTTTCCGGAAATTTACTGAAAACTTCCCACACCTTTGCAACCATAGATAGGACAGCATCTGTTTGCCCGACCACACTCCCCCTCTTCCCTATACACACACACACACACACACACACACACACACACAGGTGAGACATCTTCCTTCCATAGGGAAGTGAATTCTCTCACTTGTCTGTTGGAGGGAGGGGCTTAAAAGATAGAGACACACCAATATTTCCTTCCTCCAGACCTTTCAATAAAACATTTAAATGAAAAACAAAAGAAACATGTAAATTCCTGTCAGTTCAACTGAAAGGATCCTGCGGTAGGGCTAACGTTTCAAAAAACGCAAACAGAAATCAATCAGGAAGAGCCCAGAGCGCAGCCCCCACTGCTGGTAATTCTGCCCACACGTCATTATTTATCGGGGACTCTGAGGGTCACCGTCTGGGACGCGGGGCGATGCGTAATCTGGCCCCATCAGAGCGGCTTCCTCCCAGCCGGAGACACCCAACCTTCACATCCGCCGGCGGTCCTGCCTCCCAGGGGAATTCCAGAGCAGCACGCCGAGGTATTAACATCACAGAGAGAATAATTAGCTCATTAATGTAATGGTAACAAGACGGACATCAACTACGCTGAGGAGAACGCTCCAGAGAGTCCTGGCCGATGCTGCCTCGGTATATCAACTTATCAACTTGCTTAAAGGGAGAGAGCCGGTCAGTATCCAGGGGCTCAGGATACAGATACACCAGCAGCTCACAGTGCAGCGCGGCCGAGCCAGAGCAATAGAGCAGGACGACCCGCAGCTTGCAGAACCCGGGGACTGGCTTTTTATTGTCATTAGAAAAAGAAACTCAGTGGGTTAGCATGCTGAGCCTGTGATCAGGTCAGGGGGTCAAATCCCAGGCTCAGCAGAGTGATGTCACTGTTGGGCCCCTAAGCAAGGCCCTTAACCCGTAACCCCTCCAGAGACTTTCTGATTCTGCTTTCTGCAAAATGGACACCACTTTGGGTAAAAGCGTCTGCTAGAAAAATTAAAGGTAAATGACTAAATAAAACATTGCTGTAAGGTAGGGCCATAAACACCGTGCACACGTTCTAACACAGCTTTGACGGTCACCATTTTCTTCTAATGTGCTGCTCCATCTTCCAAAGACTTCCCCCCCATCCGTCTCTGTCTGTGCCCCCCCCCCCCCGCTACGTGCCTGGCTGTGATGTCCAAAAAGCCGGTCTCTCCACCACCACTGCATATCAGGATAAAACAGGAAGGTGGCCAAGTACTTAACCAAAACAACCTTGCTAATCTACTTAAAAACAAGTAAAATCACTACTCTCTAACACACTACCTAAAGATATTAATCCAAGGAAGTTTAGAAAGGATTCTCAAAGGCTCTGAAATCCTAAAGGTAAGACTGGCAGTTTGTTTGCACCGGTCACCGTTTCACCCTGATGAATATACGACTGGCCGAACCGGATCATCCCCAGCAGCACCAGAATGTGAGCATTTTCCAACAAGTCGAGGCACAGGGCTGATCCATTCCAGAGAAGAGCCCATTCCTTTATCCTGACTAAGGACCACTTCAGCGTTTGATTGAACATGAAAGATATGCCTTTCAGGAAGAGCGTCTCCTCCCCTACTCTTCCAGAACATGTCAGCAGAACATCTCCAGATGAAAGAGGCAGACGTGCCCCCGCATGCAGGCAGGAGCCAGGGAGCAAATTCACTGCTCACACAGAGGTGTGGGTAATTGTGTTTTTTTTTTTTTTGGGGGGGGGGGGGGGTGTTTCAGCTACTCATGCTCTTTTAACGGTCAGTAAAAGAACACAGGTACAGGCACATAGACCGCAACTCAGAAATGATAAGCGCCCCCGCAGGTAAAGCGCGGAGTGACGGCCCACGGTTCACCAGTGAATCTGCCGCTCATATCTGTACGTTTGTGAAGGTCACCGAGGGTCATCTGATGAAAGATTACATTGGGGAGGCAGCCTGTCACCCTAACCCATGCTACAGCCCCCCTCCTCAGTACCATCCCTGACGGGGCTGGGGCGGAGGTGGGGCATTGGTACTCACTTCAGCGGGATGCGTGGGACTGCCGTGGGGGTGAGGGCCACCGCTGCTACCTGCAGAATCTGTTCCAAGGCTTGGAGTCCCCCTCCCAGCCGGAATGCCACCTGATCCGCATTGTTCTGTGGGGGGAGAACAAGAGGCGCAGTGAGCGGCAGCGAGCCGGCCCCCGCTATCAGGTTATACCCCCCGCGCCCCCCCCCATTTCCAAAGCAGAGCTGAAGTGAAACCCAAAACAAAGTGATCGCCAAAGCATTTCTGTTAAATCTCAAAAGTACAAGACACCCCCCCCCCCCCCACCTGGACTCGAGATGGGGCAAGACAGAAGATACACATGCGTCCCAGAATCCAAGCCCAACACAGACCGTTCCAGAGCCAAATTCAAAATCAAGTTCAAAAATGACAGAAATAATAACTTGATTATTTTTTTTAAAAAGTCTGCAGCAGGCTACGTGTTTAACAGAACGATAATTAGATCTTAAGTAAAAACACCCCACGGAAATGGAGATCGGAATGCAGGAATTGTTTCATGGAAACAGCGATTAGGTGAACCACACGACATACAAACAAACGATTTGCTTCCGAACTAAAAACAAATGAAACAAGAGCCCCCCGAAGTGGCGTGCCAGTGCCGGTCTGCAGTGCCGGTCTGCAGTGCCGGTCTCTCTCACAGGTCCCTCCACTGCGCCCCACCCCTAAAAGATGCACAGCTTCCTCGCACCTTACAGATGGTTCGGTATGCGTTCGTTAGCCCCCCAATCCGTTACATAAATGCTCGATCATATGTTGCACTATTTACAGAGCCCAGAAAAATCCTGCGTCCGGAATTACGAGCATGTGACCACTGTCATTTCTGTGCTTAAATTAGCTACCTGGCTCTAAGTTGCTGGATATGCAGGTAACAAGAACCCAAACTGTCATGTACAATGATAAAACTGCTTAATCGCCCGGAGTAATTGCTGTACAAACTGGCTATGTCACGGCGAACAGGCATGTTTAAGTGATCTGTTTACATCACTCGAACTTACCTGCTTCCTAAAATTCCTACAAGTTCAACATTTGATCGGCTGCCAGAAGGTTAGGGGTGTAATTAAAGGCTAAGACCCCAGAAAGCCGCAATCTCTCTCTTTTGTTATGGGGTGGGGTTCTGGGAAGGGGGGGTGATGTCTGAGGTTTGGCAGCAAGCCACAGACTGCAGCAACGAAGCCATATAAATCAACTGTTACAAAATCCGGGGAGAATCTCCCCGAGCCTGTGCAGAACATTCTGGAACGTTCTGGGAAGGACAGGGGCTTTGAGGAGCCGGCAGCTCTGCCGGAATTCTTTGACTTCAGGAGCTTCGTGGCCTGACGTCTCCGACTGGGCACCTCACAGACACGGCTGGCGGGGAGGACAGGGGGCCGCGTATACCCATGCTGACTATCTGCCACACATTAACTCTACCTGCATGACTCTCGATTGTCTGGTAGCCAGAAAAGCTCACTGCCAAGCCAAGGGGATTAGCCAATCACATCACGCTCGTATCCTCTGGGTGGTATGGATCTGACCCTCAGTCAGCAGCCCATCTTTAGCCACTGATCTCACTAAAGGTACGGGAACAATGCGGCGTGTACACTAAGGTAGCAGCTGGTATACCTCAGCTACAACCGGTTAGTACCCTTCACAGAACATAGCTTATTGTACTGCTACAACATGCTTTATTTATGCATAAATTAGATTAGATTAACTTTATTGATGCCAGAGGGAAATTCTTGTGCATACAGCAGCAAGTACATAGACCACAGACCAGACAAACATAGATATAGAGCAACACAGGCGAGTCGCACAGACAAGACACAGTGCGAACAAGAAAATGTGGTGCGAACAAATGAAAAAAGTACACATATACAATCCAGACAAAAACTGAATATTTAGGAGCATAATAAATATTAGGGGGAAAACAAACCAACAGGACAAACAAACAAACAAAACTAACAAACTAACAGACAGACAAAGAGACAGGCAGGTATTCAGAAAGACAGTTAGTTAGTTGTTTAGCTTAGGTAGTTAGCTAGTTAATGGTGTACAGCTGTTCAGCCAAAGACAGGAAGCCCCAATGCTTATTGGCTCCCATGATAAAGATGGCCGGAGCTGACGAGGAGGAGGCCCGAGCAGAGATAACTGTCAAACGGCCACAGTTTATACTCCACCGGCCCAACTAAATAAAAAAGACACAGACGTGTTAGAAAGTGGCCCTTTCTGCCGAAGCGGTCGCTAAAAACAGCACAGCGGGCGGCCGCTGATGAGGAGGCGAGGAGCGGGCTCCGGGGCGGGGTGGGGTGGGGCGGGGCGTGCTTCATCGCCGCCGCGGGCTCCGGGGCGGGGCGGGGCGTGCCTCATCACCGCCGCTACCGCCGCCCCTGCCAGACTAACTAAAAGCTGAGTGACGGGATTAAAGACTCGGCCTCGGAGCCGCGATTAAACGCTCGCGGAAAGACGCGCGTCTGAGGAGGAGGAGAGGCGGCCCGGACTTGAATTACACGGCCCAGGAATCTCGTCCAATTATGATGCCGTGTGACTGTCATTAGACAAGAAAACACAAAGGCCAAGTGGCCGCTGATGGGGGGGGCGGGGAGTGGGCCGCACTCGCCTCCCACTGAGCACTCTAATTAGCCCACGCTGGGGGAGGCGGGACACTCCCACCTTCTCAAAGCTCAGGCAACAGATGGGGAACAACTGGCTGGGGCTCATTAGAGGTGCTGGGAGGGTCGCGGGGCCGGCCAGGGGCTACCCTGCCCTAGGTTCACACAGCCGCACGCTAACATGCTAACAGTCTAGCTCTACCCGGGACAGGAGCCGGGCCGTCCTCAGACAGGGACCAATCCAGTTAAGTGAGAAACCAAAACACGGTTACATAGATGAACCACATCAAAACGGCTTCTCTAAATATTTTAAGAGTGTTTGATATTTACAGGACTAGATGGCAGGAGGGTTAGGACGCTGTAAAAACTTCAGAAACGGATCCACGGTCGAAGTTTATTCTAAAGCCCAGGTTCAATGGTGCCCGCCGAGCCTGAAGATCGCAGTCAACCGCAAGAAGAGCAGGCCAGTCTCATCAAAGCTGTCTGCACTCTGCACGGGAGACCGAATGCTGGAGGGGCCTGTGCTTATTCTCCGCGATACTGCCAGCCGTCGGGACTGTGACTAAGTAGAAAACAGACACTCGGCCTTTCCTAAAACAAACATCCCCACTTCCCCGGAGGCCTGGCAATCATAAACGCCGTCATCATCCCGTGACTCATGTTCGGGGGAGGCAGTGGCAGGTCCTTGTGTAAACAATGGGAACATGCAACAGCACATAGCCATGGGCCTATCGATAGCTAACGGAGGAGAGAGGGCATGTGGGCGCAGCGGGCACAAAGCTGAGGGCCCAAAAGGCACATACCAGCTAATGAGTTTCAGGGAGGAACCGTCACCCAGCTTCTGATAGCGACTTTACAAATTATTCCAGAACAAGATTATGACCCACTGCCAGCCATCATATAAAAAAGCCTTGATCTAATTAAACACCCCTTTAAATCTCTACAGGTATGTTTAGCTTGAAAACTGATGCAGCGTCTGTGATAGGGGGCTGTGGAGAGCTGGGTCCCACTTCCAGCCCTCAGGGTGCCACCAAACAGGCACACATGGCGTGGCATGGGGTAGGCGGCCACCACCTGGCTACCTACCATGTGCGGGCACAGGGCACGTCCCGTAGAGGGGGCAGGACGAGCTGGCGCCCAGCCGTGACTCGGAACGGCCTGCGTTCACACATACGGAGCGCGGGACTTGGAATACCGCACCGTGCTGGAAACGGAAGGTCGACCTCGGGAAAAAGGCCAGCGTATCAGTCAGCGGATTCGCGGTGCGGGATCAGGACACCAGGCAGAGTTAGGATCATTCCGGAGCAGGTATGTTAAGAGAGCCCCGTCAAGAGAACGATCGATCGGAAATCGCCATGCCAACTTCCGTTTGTCCAGGGAATAAGGGGGTTTGTATCTGGGTAGCCGACTGCCGATTGCAAACTCTCCTCTCCTTTTTGCTCATTACTTCTCTCCTCTTGAGCTGATGAGGAAACTCACACATGTAACTTCCAAGTGTCAAAAATGTAACCGATTACCAGGAATCCTATCTGAATTAGGTTACTTACATTGCAAGTAGGGTTTATGCTTAATCATATTTGGGATTTATACATGATAAACCACATTCGAGCAGCAACGGATAATAAAAACATGTTATAATTTAAATCTAGTCTTACTTTAAATATATAAAACATTCCTGCCCTGGAGCACATGGACACAACCCAAATTCCGATCATCTGAATTGGACAGCGCAGTTGGCTTGGTTTTCCAAATGCCGCCCCCCCCCCCGACAGAACCCTCAAACAGACATCTGGAAGGGGGGTCCACCCCACACCTCCATACCACGCCAGCGGTGAAGATGAGAGCAGAGCCCCGCGCCGAACCGCAGAACCCGCAGCCGACGCAGCTTAGCGCACGGCTAAGGAATGTTTAAACATCGGCCCCTTCCCCCTTTTTTGGGGGCTCTAACCCTAACAACGCAGAGTGTCACAGAAGTACAACGGGCTGTTTCAGAAGGGACGTCAAGGCCGGGAAGGCCAGCATCACTGGCAGAGGTGCCATCTAGTGGACATTCGGCAAAGGAAAAAAAACAAGGTTGTAAATCTGACTTGTAATTTCTGATCGATAGCAATTTTTTGAGTACAGTTCAAGTTTATGAGGTAAGAAAGTGAAATCTTCCTTTCCTAAGAAAGGGAAACGGTCCAGCAGTTTTATTACAATGTCAAACCATGCCCAAGCTGTCCAGTCCTTCCTGGCTGGCTGTCTGTCTCCTCAGGGTCTCATGAATGAAAGTATTCATGGTCAGGTGGCACTGCATCTATCACTACTGCCAAAGCGCCAGGAAGCAGGAGCACTGCATCTACCGGTACTGTCTAAGCGCCAGGAAGCAGGAGCACTGCATCTACCGGTACTGCCAGAGCGCCAGGAAGCAGGAGCACTGCATCTACAGGAACTGCCAGAGCGCCAGGAAGCAGGAGCACTGCATCTACCGGTACTGCCAGGGCGCCAGGAAGCAGGAGCACTGCATCTACCGGTACTGCCAGAGCGCCAGGAAGCAGGAGCACTGCATCTACCGGTACTGCCAGGGCGCCAGGAAGCAGGAGCACTGCATCAATCTTACCATTATGTGTGTCTAACGAGAAATAACAATGAAAGGAAGTTTGCTAACTGGAGACAGTAAAGTCAACATTCTTTTTTTAGGCTGTGAATCTATAACTGAAGACACAATACAGATCTCTCCCAAAAAAAAAACAAAATACACAAAAATAAACATAAAAGGACAAATAAAATATAATTTTGACTTGATTTGTCTGTGATTTGTTTCATGTTACCGGAACATTCCTTTTTTTTTTTTTAATATTCCCTCCTCCACACCATCTCTGCGGAGGACTACTTTATTTGTATTTATTTATTTATTTTATTATTTATTTTATATTTTTATAAACTGAATTCCCTTTTTCTTCTTCACTTCTTCAGACTTCTGATGCGCATAACCCCTCTTTGTTTATGGCCTTGACTATAATTCACTTCAGACTAATCACCTCTCCTAAAAAGGCTTAAGGGATGTTTAGCCAAAGTCCCGCCTACCAACCTTGGTTATGTCAAGTCGACTATTGATGGCCAATCAATGAAAACGTAAAAAGTGGCCATCCCCACAAACCATGTGACTTGATTCTGCCCTCGTGATAGGCTCCAGCCGGCCACCTTCCAGTTGAGAGGTGTGACATACACTGAGCTTCGGTGTAAATCAGCAAATTTATAGAACATTTCACACAAAGTAAACCATCAGTGAACAAAGAGGGAGGTACCAGCTGGGGCCAGAGACCTGAGCAGGCCGGGCGTGGCAGGGGCAGGGGAGGGGGCTGGTTTGGGAGATCCGAATGCCTGGTGTGGCTCACAGAGAGGGGTAGGGAAGGCAGAGACTAAATTGGACACTTCAGAGACAATAAAGATCAGCTGGGCCAGTGAAGGAAGCAAGCAGAGCTGAAGGGCAGGACAGGGCTGGACGTCCACATGGAGCGTGTTTATTTAACAAGAGGGTGTTCCCCTTGGGGCAGGGGGTGACTGAATAAACTAACCTAACCTCTCCGCACATCTCTTAAGCGTCCCCATGTGGTGCTGGGACCCCCCCAGTGGTTCCGTTCAGCTGTGAGATGGACGTGTTTCGTCTCTATGACCAGCCTGTTCCGTCCCACCCCCAACGCCTGCTCCCCCCCCCAAGGAAATCCATTAATGGCCTGTTCATCGAACCCACGTGTCAATGATGGCCACCAGCAGCCCCCGACACGCCCCCTGCCGGGACAATGACCGCTCGCCGCTGCCACTAAAAACAGGGTGACTGTCACCCTAGCAGCTCCTTCCTTGACCTTATCGATCAGAGCAGACTACACGGGTCGTCAGCGGTAACGGGGCCGCACATGTTGGGGGGGGGGGGGGGGGCATTGTACACTCAGCCGGATCACAACTCACAACCAGCGACTCCCTGACCAGAAGGATTTTTCCTGGCCTAAGTTTCTGGAATCATCCATCTGAAACGATCGCTGAACTCCAAACTCCCTGGACATCTATGCGGATCCGCTGGACGGCGCTGGGCATGTCAGCCCCAGAATGTTCTCCTGATCCAAATCCATGCAGAAAAGTCTCCAAGAGAAAGAGCGGCATGAGCAGAACTGACACACGCGGCAGCGCGTTTATGGTGCGGCTGACGAGAGGCACAGGATAAATGCTGGGGGCGGTGAACTTTATAAACATTGAGAAGATGGGGGGGTGGGGGCGGTTTCGAAGTTCGGAAATAATAAACACATTCGCAGTCTCCCCGCCCGCTCCAAAGTAGCTCTGGAACACTTTCCAAAGTACAGGTTATAAAAAAAAATTGTCAAAATGACTTTGTAGGTTGGCCTGCGCTCAACAATTACATCGTCCTCACTGGCACTGTGCCTCCCAGTACACCTTTGCTGGTTTACGCCCACGGAGATGCTGAAAGTTAATAAAGATTAACGGAAAATAAATGGCCATTTTATCTTCATGATGCGCCGGGCAGGCCCAATGGTCGTAGAAGGTTCTAGAAAACAGGCAGATTTCAGATGTTCTCAGAGGACGGACTGGGAGCATCTGTTTCTTATACTACCTGCTTATCCGGCCGCGAGATGCCGAGGTTTGCCGAGGTTTGCCGAGGTTTGCCGCGGGAACCAGAGGCCGCTTGCTACATGCTACGGGTGGAGAGCTATTGAAGGGAAGCAACCCCCCCCCCCCCCATCAAGATCGCTCCCCGTAAATTGGATTATATTAGCGTGCAGAAATGCTACATTTACAAAGAGAAGCTGTACTGTAAATCAGTATATCCTAACACGAGAACGCCACGAAATACAGGCCTATGTCAGATACGGCGGGCTGTCCCCAGGCAGGCAGGAGTCACCCAATTTATAACATGTGCGCCTTCAAACGGAGCCTGGCCTGCATTACGGACAACCGGGGGCAGAATGTACGGTTTGGTACAGATCCATGGGGGGGCCCGGGCCTCCAGACTCCCAGAGAGGGTGTTGGCCTGCGCATGACCAGCTACAGAGAAACGGCTCCCCAGGATGTGGGGGGGGGGGGGGGCTCTGACATGGACGTGCCAAGTGTCAAGGTGGGGGGGCACTGTCGAAAAAACAGGATAAATATCATGGTGCACGAGCAGGACGTTCCTGTGTCGACTGAAGACTCAGGAAATCAGTGAACAGGAATATGGAAACCATCCTGAAGAGGACTGAAGAGGTTCAGCAGTCGGTTTGTCTGGCGATATACACGTAAAACAAGTGAAAGGCAAATCCCATAACGTTTCATGTTACCGGAACATTCCTTTTTTTTTTTTTTTTTTTTAAATATTCCCTCCTCCACCCCCCCTCTGCGGAAGACTACTTTATTTGTATTTATTTATTTATTTATTTATTTATTTTAATTATTTATTTAATATTTTTATTTACTTCCTCAAAAGAAGGAGAGGGAACATGCAGGAACATTCCTGTTCCTGCATGGGGTGGGGGGGGGGGCTGATTGCGTCTGATGTACTTTCAGCAGCAGTGATTACCACCACTCACACCATGGGTTCCCGAAGTCTGGAAGCTTCCTGCTGGCCAGAAAGACACTACAATGGGGCCACAAAGTGACACGGACGGGACACGGATAGGACACAGAAGGGACGTGGGATATGGACGCGACAAAGACAGGATGTGGGACACGGACGGGACGTGGGACATAGATGGGAAGTGGGACAAAAATGGGATGTGGGACACAGACGGGACAAAGACAGGATGTGGGACACAGACGGGACGTGAGACACAGATGGGAAGTGGGACAAAAACGGGATGTGGGACACAGACGGGACAAAGACAGGATGTGGGACATGGGCGGGACACAGATGGGACGTGGGACACAGACGGGATGTGGGACAAAAACGGAATGTGGGACACGGACGGGACAAAGACAGGATGTGGGACACGGTCGGGACGTGAGACACAAACGGGAAGTGGGACAAAAACGGGATGTGGGACACAGACGGGACAAAGACAGGATGTGGGACACGGACGGGATACAGACGGGACGTGGGACACAGACGGGAAGTGGGACAAAAACGGGATGTGGGGCACAGACGGGACAAAGACAGGATGTGGGACATGGAAGGGACACAGACGGGACGTGGGACACAGACGGGATGTGGGACAAAAACGGGATGTGGGACACGGACGGGACAAAGACGGGATACAGACGGGATGTGGGACACGGACGGGACAAAGACGGGACGTGGGACAAGATACCTGTTTCTCCAGGATGCGGCTGATCTCCCCCAGCGTCCTGTCCAGGCTCGACACCTTGCTGTTGGCCCACTGCCCACTGTCCTGTCCCTGGAGATGCTTCCCCAAGTCCTTCACCAGACGCTGGAGCCTGAGGGGGGGCACATGGAGATACTGAGGCTCAGCTCAGCTGAGGAGGCAGAGGAGCGAGTGGCGCGGGAAGAAGGGCACCTACTTGGCTTTGTACGTTGAGTCTGGAACCTGCGTCTTGCCCTCTAATAAGGTCTCATACTCCTTCGCCCTGTGGAGGGGGAGGAGAAACGATGAGGGCAGCTTGGCGATGCTGAAGGAGGAAAGAAGACAACCCCCCACCCCCCAAAGGACCAACCACCTCCCGAAAAACCTCCCAGCAGGACTGATGGGACTAGCCAGCTATATTCTGCCTGAAGCCCTGTGGGATATCAGCGCACACTTTACACTCCCCATCTCTGAAGCGCAGGACAGGTCACTGCTCCCGACCTCTGGGCCCTAACCCTGCTGATAAGGACAGCTTTCAGGATACGGGAGGAGTCGGCTGTCAGCAGCCAGCAGATAAAACTAAACACTTCCTAAAGATGCTGCTTTAAGCTGCTGACAGATCTTAGAGAAGCTCGTCTTGATGAGTGAGAACTCTGCTCTCCTCTAGCGAGGAGCCACTCAGGATGAACCTCTCTACAGCCCCAGCTCAACACATAATGGCATCATGACGGCTCTCCCACGTTACACTCCCTGGTGCTTAAGGTACAGAGCCTGCACTCAGACATCACCTTCAGCATTTAAGCCGTGTAGCTGATCCATCGCCCCGAAAATGCCATTTTTAGAAACTTAGACAAGTGAATTTTACTGAAGAGGACAATGGTAGTGTCTTGTTTGAGAGTGCTGTTTATACAATTTAAAAATCAACTAGAGTAACTAACAAGGAGTAGAGGTCCCAGAATCAAGCTTTATAATGGATCTTCCTTCAGAGAGATGGGACTAAGAGCAAACTCATATCACGAGACATGGAGCACAACAGACCTAAACTGACACCTGGGAACGTGGCCCGTGGATAGAACCCAAATCCCTAACCATGAACACTGACAGGCAAAGCCGGAACCTTCCATCTAACAGCCTCCGGTCTCCAGTGTGTAGGAACGTCTCAGGTCAAAGTGAGGGTACACATGCCCCTCCCCCCCTCCATCCCCGGGGACACCGCTAAACGTTGCAGAGGAATTCCCACCCGACATGACACACTTCCTAGTCAAAGCAGAACCGTGAGCTTGGGGCACAATGGCACCGTGATGGATAACTACCCCCTCCCCCCCAGGGAGAGCTGACAGGTGGGAGGCCCCAGCCCCAGGCAGCTTAGACAGCCTGATTCCCCCTGGAATCGCACGCGATACCTGCCGGCCTCTCCAGCAGAGAACTGATAAACTGATGCAATCCACGAGTTTCCACCAGAGGACCGATAGAATACTTAGTGAGCAGAAAAGGCATCTAGGCAGGTAAGAACAAGTCCACGCGGTCCTCAGCTTTTAGTGCGGAAAGCTGACAAGGTGAAATGAAACCGGACCACATTTCCGGCAAACCACAACAAGACGTCTGAGGACACCTGACATGCAGTGTCCATCAGGACCTACAGATCAGACTGAGAAACCGCAGTCGTTCTCCATCAGTCATATCGAAATGTATAATATCAACAAGGCGCAAGGGACGCAGACACAAAGGCAAGAGGAATAGGGCAGAAGCCTGAAGTAAAACCCCTGCTGTTCGGCAGACTGTGCCACCAAGCAGAAGCATGCACAGTGGCCAGATTGGGAAATAACACATCCACCCACCCATCCATCCATCCATCCATCCAGCTGCCCCTCCTAGGAAGCACAGGGTCTGATGTGGAGGTACACTCTGGGTGTAATGTCAGTCCATCACAGGACCAAGACTCACAATCACACACTGAGAGCAATTTAGAGTCATCATTTCACTCAGCTGCCAGAAATACACAGAGGTAGGTTTATAACAGGTATGAGTACACAGTCCTCTGTGTAGCCAGTAGAGGGCGCTGTATGGCTCACTGGGTTAGACCCCTGTGTCTGTCATTGTTTGGTTGCCGGTTTAGATCCTGTGCTCGGCAAAGTAGCCACATCTCCGTTGGGCCCTTGAGCAAGGTCCTTAAACCCCCAAACTGTTCCGGGGGTGCCGGATAAATGGCTGACCCTGTGCTCGGAACCCAATCTTCACTCTCACCTCTATACGCGTGTTTGTCTGTGTCTCTCTCGCAGGAGAGCATGATGGGATATGCAGAAACACATTCCAATGCACCTGTTCTTGTATAAATGGCAAGTAAAGTATCATCTTTCATCTAAAGATCATTTTCCAAGGCGCAGCCGCCAAGAGGAGCCACATGGCCGTGGAGCAGCCAGGAGTGCGTTGGGCCCTTCATCAGCGCGTAGATTACACTGCGCTTCTATGACAGCTTTACGTTCCTCGGGGTTAAACAGACCAATTGCTAAGCGATACATCATCTACTATGGCGGCCCCAGTTAAATGGCCTCTGGATATAAATATTAGCAATATTAGCACGAGAAGGGGAAAAACACGAAGTTACAACGATCAAGTAAGGATCAATTTATCATGACTTGTCCCTGTGTTCACCTCTACAAAGGAGATGCTGGAAGCTCGCAACTTGTTAAGACGACCATGTTTTGCTGCCTGCTGTTAAGTAAAACAAAAGTATAAATCCTAAAGATGTCAGGGCAGGTTAATGAACAGGTCAACACTGCTTCAGCGATATGGGAGGCTTGAATCCAAGGCCAGCAACTCTCCAGAACACAGGAAAAACCATTTCAGACATGCTGAACATAGGTGCCAAACAGGGTCTGATATTTACCAAATTAATAAAGTTCCTGAAAATGAATGTGAGCAATTAGGGGGTAATCAAGAACAAGGTGAACACCCTAATCATCGAGATGAAGGACGGATGACATAAAAGACTTCCAACGATTTTCAGACGCTAGGAACATGCTACTCAGGTGATCGCTGCTCCCAACTTATATTCCACGTACTAACAGGCCATCACCAAAATACTTTCTCAGCTGGCTAACAGGGATAATAAAGTCATCAACAAGATGAGGTCATCATGAGGGAACAAAATGAACAAGGCAAGGTCATCATGTGGGGACAGCAGGGACAAGATAGAAGAGGGAACAAGAGGATGGCAGGAACAAGACGGGGTCATCACGAGGGGACTGAGGGAACAAGACGGGGTCATCATGAGAGAAAGAGGAAACAAGACAAGGTCATCATGAGGGGACACAGGGAACAACACTGTGTCATAACTAAGGGACTGAGGGAACACGACAGTGTCATCAAGAAGGCACAGAGGGAACACAACGGGGTCATCAAGAAGGGACTGAGGGAACACGACGGCGTCATCAAGAAGGCACAGAGGGAACACAAGGGGTCATCAAGAAGGGACAGAGGGAACAAGATGAGGTCATCACAAGGGGGCAAAGGGAACAGGACATGACAAGGACCTCACGACAGCTTGGACAAGCCCGAGTCCGCATCTTCGCACTCCTCACCCCTCGGCTCTGGTGATATATGGCCCATCTTACAACTCACTCTATTCCTCCATTTCCAGCTCTTTCTCCCTCCTTCTCTTATTGTGACAGACAACAAAATCGATTACCCCAAGCCCCGCAATGTGACACCCAAGTGCGACGCCCTCTATTTGTTGATTACTATTGATTTTCCTTGATACTTCATTTAAAAATCAATAGCGCGGGGGTAGGAAAACAGGCACGGTTTACACATACTTTAACATACTATTGTACGTGGCGGGAGGCTGCAATTTTGGCAGCACTCTGGCAGCCAATTATGAGAAAAGCTCTTAACAGGTGACGGCGAGGGCCGCAGATCGATCTCCAGCTTCCCTCCGCAATCACAGAAAGTGGCAATAAATTAGGCTCATCTGTGTTATTTTGATGACGGCCGCGGAGCGCATAACGTCCCGCATTCCGTGGCCTGTTACTCATAAAGCCGGCCGCGTCCCCCTCGCCCCTGCGGGAGCGGCGTTCCCAGCAGGTCACCTGGAGTTCATGCGAGCTCGCAGCTTCTTCGCCCTCTTCCTCGCCTTCTGCTTCTCCTCGCCATCCTTCGCCGGCTCCGCAGCGACCGTGCCGTCCGTCACCACATCCACGATATACTTCTTTAAGGACAGGTGTTCCTGGAACGGAAAGCGAACCAGCTGAATTCTGTTCCTTAGACAGAGTATACAATGATACGATAAGATTTACCATGGTGTGATTTTTATTGTTTTAGGTTATCTACAGGACAAAGAATCCCCCCCCCCCCCACGAGGATCAGTAACGTTGCATCTTATCACCACATACTTATCTGTGTGGGCTCCATAACCCCACCAGGAGAACTATGTTTTAAAACAAGTCAACATTGATGGATATTATTTTTCAGACAGAGCGGAACCAGAACAAGCTGCATGATCATTCAGGATCAGTTGGTCAGCAGATAAACATGCTATCAGATTATAAGAAGGCACTGGGATGGACCTGAGACCGCAGTCCTACATCAGTTAATGGAATTCATCGGGCTGAACGTGACCCCAACCCCAACAAGCCAGCTGTCCAGCTGCTGCAATACCCCCCCCTATACTCACAGCCAGCCCACAACATACATCTCAGGAGTGGCCTGAAATAGCAAGTAATTGTTTCTGACAAGGACATCGGGGAGGTCTGACGAGTACGTGTCACTCACACAAGGTATCTGTATGTCATAAAGGATCTTAAAAGAGAACAAGACGTACTGGTCAGCCTACCTACCAGTGGCACCTGGGACAGAGGGGATTACTGACAACCAGTGGAATTAGGGCTGGGCGATATCATATCGATATTATATCGCGCATGCGCAATAATCACCAGGGTTTCAGATGACAGCCGAAGCATTTGGCCGGACGCCAGCTTTCCGGTGCTATACGGACATTTATTTACGCCCACAATTTGCTCAAAAGATTAGTAGTATGGCTTAAATATTAATGAGATGCATTTTGTGATACCCAAAAGTTAGTAATCTGTATAAACTTTATGTTTCTTAAATTCGATTAGCACCCCACATAATACTGTTTTGGTATACTACAGTTTGGTATACTACGGTTTGGTATACTACAGTTTGGTATACCTCAGTGCAATATGCACTGAAGTCCTGGTAAACAAGAGCAGCCACGACATCTTTTAAAAGAGGAGATCTTTTTACAAGGTAAAAAGACGTCGGCAGTGTGGTGGTACTTTTTGCAGTTGAAAGTCTGACACATTTATTAAACATAAGGATATGCCGTATTTATACTAATGATGACTTTTGGGCATCAAAAAAAGCCTCATTAATATTTTAGCCATACTACTAAACTGCTTAACAAATTGTGGGCGTAAATAAATGTCCGTATAGCACCGAAAAGCTGGCGTCCGGCCAAATGCTTCGGCTGTCATCTGAAACCCTGGTGATTATTGCGCATGCGCGATATAATATCGATATGATATCGCCCAGCCCTAATTCCACTGGTTGTCAGTAATCCCCTCTGTCCCAGGTGCCACTGGTAGGTAGGCTGACCAGTAGGTCTTGTTCTCTTTTAAGATCCTTTATGACATACAGATACCTTGTGTGAGTGACACGTACTCGTCAGACCTCCCCGATGCGCATGTGCGATGTAATATCGATATGATATCGCCCAGCCCTAAGTGGAATTCAAATGACGGCCCAAAAAGAGGGTCCCCTCAGTAAAGACTGATTAATGGTTGTGTGTAGAATCAACACAGTACCCTGATGCACACTTACCCAGAAATGTAACTGCATGTCACGGCAACACAGATCGCACACAAGTATAAACGCTCACAACAGCGGAAGCCACTCGCATAGGCCACGGTGTAAACTCTGCGGAGAGCCTACGAACAACCATAAATCAGGCGTAAGCGTAGTAACACAAACATTTCCAATACCCTCGAAGGCATCAAGCTCCAAGGCACCGCACTCTGTCATTATGAGGCACGTGGTACAAGCCCCAAAGTTCCATTAAAGCCTCCAGCTGGAAGAACTATCTCGACCTGGTGAGGTGGGTGCTTATCAGATGCCAATGACAATTCCAAGAGGAAAAAATGAAAATGATTAATGAAAGCATATAAAAACAGCTACCAATTATCTCATTATTCTGTCATTGCCATGACAAACTCGCACCGTGACCCAAATCACCTGCATGAGAAATTCCTTTTGGCTGGATACAGGACGCCTGCCATTTATTGGATGGTGCTGTGATCAATCTGCAAATTCCGCTTTTCAGATGAACTTTTTTTGATGTTCATCACTTTAAGAATGACTGCGGGGGGCACAGAACATTACCAAATCCCAGGTTTCGGGTAAATAAGCTCTTAGCTTTTTTCTGTTAACCCTTCTCCGCAATGGAGGCAGCCCATCGATTACGGCGGGGTAATGAATTAAAGGCTGATGGGAGGGGAATCCAGCGCGGAGACTCGACTTTGCTCATTACAGGTAAGGTGACCAGAGAACCCCAATAAACATCAAGCAGCCAAGAGGACGGCGCAGGATGACAGTGAGGTGTTATGGGGCGGATTAACAGGCGCGGGGGTGAGAAACACGCCCTCAGAAGTGCGGGACGCTTGGGCTGTGCTTTACAGCCCGCCGGCGATGCGTGTATCGATTGAGCACCTTCGTCTAAGGTCGGCAATCGCGCTTCTGCTGTGACGATGCCGAAACGCTGCATCGTGAAAAGAGGTGGAAGGCTTTACAGGCTATAAACATTTAAAGACGGAAATGAGATACGGCGGAGTGCTCATCACCCCCACGCAGAGGCGGCTGGCGTCCCCCCCTTCCCATCATCAGGAGCCATACTGCAGGCCCTTGGCTGCACTGCACCCCCCCCCCCCCCCCTTCCCGGGACCCCCGGCTCTCTGGCCCTCAGCCGGGACCGTTCCCCGCTCTTCCTGGGGAGGCAGATGTTCAGCAATCTCCCTGAGAGGTGATCCGTGTCTCCCAGCTCAGCCTTAATGGGATTGTTTCTGCTGCACCTTCAGGAGAACGACCCTCTGTTTGATGGCATCCTGGCGAACGGGGGGGGGCTTCACACCCAGGACGCTCTGCTTCAAACCACCGTGCTTCATTCAAACGGCACTTCAGGTCTCATCTGCACACATGTGATAATCCACCATCTATCTGCATATATACCACAGCTGTACAGCTTTAACTGGAATAAAATGGATCATTCATTTTGGACACACTTTACAGTTTTGCTCACAATACCAGTGACCTGCATATACATGTACGGCTTACTTGTGTAAATATACACTTATTTACTCTTAGACTTTCTGCACTGCCACCTGTCCTTTTACTGCTAGTTGTGCACTTTTCATGGACATTAATGATTATTGTTTAATGAATATTGTTTCATGTCTACTGTCTCTTTACATTTATGTACCCTGTTTTATAGTCCTGGAGCTAAGTGCGTATGTTACAAAACTTTGATTGATTTATTGATTGACTGATTGATTGACCGAGGATTTGCGCTTCGCAGGCGTGACGCTCTGAATGGACGACTGCAGGCAGTTCACAGCCACCTTGGGGCAGGACGTCACCACCTGGGATCCCGGGAACAATGAGGGGCGGGGCAGGGTGACAATGGCACTGTTTGTTTCTGAGGAGGATGACGAGAGAGATCCTCACACCTGCGGGGCCATGAAGCTGCTCTTATCAGCTGCTCCATCATGTAGGACAAAGGCATCGAGTGACACCTCCTTCAGAGAGGAGCAAACGCTCATTTGTTTTCTTCTAGGGCTTTTGGGCTGACTGGCATCTTCTGGAAGCGATGGTGTCACCATAATGCAAAGCAAATATCTTTCTAGGGCTCCTAACATCACCTACCGATTTTTTTACTGTAATTATGTTTAATTTCTCATGCTTAAATATGTGTTATAAAGTCTAGAAGCTCCTTTTTAAATCACCCACGGCTCATGACATCTCACTGGAGGGCAAAGGACTCCTTGATGTGACTTCAGTAATTCAGGTTTTAGGTGTCCCTGGGTGTCTAGATGTCCTGGAGATGAAGGGGGTGTGGTCTGGGGGAATCTCCTCATGACTAAATGTCTGGAGGGCAGCAGGGGACAGTGAGAAAGGACAGGTCAAGTGTCCTGCTCCCACCACGGCAATTTCAATTAGGGTCTGAGCCCCAGCAGGCATTTATGATCATGACCTCATGTTTCACGAGTGGCCCACAAAAACCCAGTCCCGCAATCCCAGTTCATTGAGCGCCCCCAAGCCCCATGCCCACTAAAAGTAAAAACTACAGTAAAAATACAAGCATTATTACTGAAAACATCATTAAATGCATCACCAACGTGACAGTGTCCTGTCAGCTTTCCAGTCAGGGTGACATCAGTACTTGTCTGGGAAGATAAGAAACATCCAGCCAAATTTATCTAGCCAAAAAAATAAAAGCTTCTCACCTGCACGTGACCAGAAGATTAGTCACAGTGAGAAGTGTTTAAAGGCTTTCGATCATGTGATCTCAGCCATGTTTATGTCATATGAGCAGCGATCATCAACACCGCAGGGAGTTTATAAAAGCTCCATCAGCCACCTGCTCAAACTCCAAGCAATTACGGTTCCGTAAACATCGAAAGTCACAAATACAAATGGTCAAAACAGCAATCTAGGGCCACATCTGCCCTAGGGCAATAAGTTGAGTCGGGAGGAGGCCGAGGTCAGAGGTCGGAGGTCAGGGGGGCACTGCTAATGAGCTTCACTCAGCGAGGAGGCCCGTGACCTAGAGAACCACACCGGTGGCTTAGGTTCCCGGAAAGAGCATCTCCGGACGCGCACAGCCTACTTACCACTTCCTCGTCGGACAGCTCGCGGCCCTGGATGCTGCTGCTGTCCCGTACGGCCAGCTGGTGGCGCCGTCCCTTCGTGTGGCTGAAGAGGTGAACCTCGGAGGTGATCTGAAAAAGCAGCGGAAGACGCTCACACTCACAAGCCGCCCGTGAAATTCCGCCCTCACCCGCGCTGCGCTTCTCCTTCTGCCTGGGAAGTTCAGCTCCTCCACCTCAAGCGGAAGGTACCGTCCCAGGCGGGAGACACCCATCTTGGTCTCTGCTAGCGTCTCTCAGCCCCAGAGCCCCAGCAGGAGCGCGGCGATTTACCCAGCAAACAGACGAACCAGCAGGTCATGTGATGAAATCCCAGAGAAGAGACAGAAGCGCGCCAGAGCGGGAAGAGCGCAAGGCCAGAATCACAATGACCAGCATGGTGTGATTAATCAGAGTGCCGCACTGACCTGCAGGGGGCCGCGGTGTCGCGAGAGCCAAGGTCAGCTGACACTTTCAACAAGATTTGATTGTGCCTCTGGAACCCAGCTGAGTACTTTTAATCTCACAGTGGCCCAAAGATCCACCATGGAGCCTGATTCTCGCCGCTCCGGACGCAGGCATGACGCAGAGGGGTCTGCTGCAGATTTGCAGCCTGTCACCCCCCACCATGTAAAAGACGAGGACCAGCTCTCCATCTAAAGATTGAGAATTCTGCCTAATAAAGGCAGTTAGATACTCCACTGGTAACCGTGTCCTGGACCGCCATAAAGGGAGGGAAAGTTAGGCCGATTGCTGACATAATAGGATTGGTCTGGGTGGGGGGCACAATAGGATATACCTGCATAGGGTCTAAAATCTCTAGCGCCACCTGTGGTTACGTCACAGCATCAAAACCACACCGAGGCAAGAAACGGCACCTTCTGGCAAATGCAAGACCGCAAGGTGACCCGAGTGACATCATCAGCGTGAAAGGTGACAGGGGGATTAAGCAAGCCAAGCATGCCGACCTTTCACCTAGCATGCTAGTGTTATGGAAATTGCTAGAGAGCATAAATGAACAAAATGTATTTCTCAAATGTCACTTTCCTCCTGAACAAACTCGCTCACAGTCACTCTAAGGCAGTTCTCCTTAGAGTGGACCCAGACGGTCCACGTTTTTGTTCCCTCCCAGACGGTCCACGTTTTTGCTCCCTCCCAGACAGTCCACGTTTTTGCTCCCTGCCAGACGGTCCACGTTTTTGCTCCCTCCCAGTGCCCGGTAGGTCTCTGGGTCACTGCTCTAAGGAATCACAGGCTTGTGTCGCTGTCATGTACCTCTGCTCGCGACAACCTTAATGGCTGATACTTATACATGTATTTTGTGAATGCTCTTTAATGTCTCTGCCATACAACTTCCTAACACACTAGTATTCTGAACAGACATTGCATAGCAGCTGTTCTACATGGTCTTTACCAGAGCTGTACATTTTTTGCACATTATTTTTAATCTAGTTAGATTTCATTACATATTCTGTCTTGTAAAAGTAGATAATAAATATGTAAAGTTATATCCTTTATTATAATTATTTCTACTCGAAATGAAAAATTAACAGGATCAGTGAAGCTCTGTCTTATCTTATCCATTTTGTATTATTATTTATTTTGTGCTACTGTGTGTCTCAGCAGGAGGAGCAGACGATACCAGAACCCTGTGGAATGCTGTGGAAATCACATGACTGTAGATGTACATAAACATAAAGCACTGCATGTGAACCCCCCTCCCTCGCCCGAGAGACGCACCAGCACGTTGCAGAGTGAGCACTGCTTCTTGCGCTCGTAAGGCGTCAGCTTGGGAGCGTAGTCGGTGCTGGCGTGCCGCCCACTGCTCAGCTCCGCCGCCTTCTCCTTCCTCTGCTCGATCTGCTCCATGTGCCTGCGGCTGCTCTCGTCGTGCTGTAGGGGGCAGCGGCGGGGCGACAGGCTCAGGGGGGCTGCACTCGGCAGCGCGGCGGCAGCGGCCATTATCAGCGGCCCGCTCACCTTCATCTGGATCTTCTTCTGCAGCTCCTCCATGGCCTCCTGCTGGGCGGCGCTCAGGGCCGCCAGACGCTCCTCCCGGTCCCTGCAGCACGGACACACGGCGCACGTCTACGGGCCGCACTGATGTCACACAGCTATTGGCCTGCCCCTTCCCCCTCCGGCTCCCCCACCTGGCCCGCTCGCGCGCCGCGTCCTCCCTCGCCCGCTCCTTCTCCTGCCGCTGCTGCTCAATGCGAGCCTCCTGCTCACGCCGCCGCATCAGGAGCTCCTCCACCCGTGCCTGCCGCTCCGCCTCCAGGGCTCGCTTGCGCTCCTGCAGGACAGGGGATGCAATTACAGCGACGTTCATTTAGCTTTTATCCAACGTGACGGACGTTTTTGAGAAAGCACAGTTATCCATCCTCAAGGGACCAACATCAGCATTACCCTGCTGACTCTGAGATTTGAACCTGCATACTTCACCCATCTGTGGCCCCTGCTCACCCCCACCCACCCCTGTTAGCACCCCGCCACGTTCCGGCCGTACCTGGACGGCCTCGTCCCGGGCCTGCTTCTCCTCCTGCCTCCTCTGGCGCTCCTCCTGTAGCTCGTTGAGGCGCTGCTCATACTCGTTGAGCTTGGCCAGCACGTCGTGCCTCTTGTTCTGGGCCTCCAGGGTGTTGATGAAGGCGATCTCATTCACCTGCGGGGGAAGCCGCGCATCACGCGATGGGAAACAGGCCGATGGTGCCTCCATGCCGTGGTCGTGGTACATAAAGCATGCGGCATACTGGTCCAGTGGGTGGCGACATTGCTGCTGTATTTGGGAGTTCAGATCCCAGACCTGCTCCATGGGTGTGGAGTCTGCCTGCTCTCCAAGTGTGATATGAGTTTCCTCTTGTAGTCAAAAGAGGTGAACTAGCATCATGGTGTGTGTGTGTGTGTGTGTGTGTGTGTGTGGTTGGTCCGCCATTTACTGTCCCATGCTTGCTTTGATTGGCTCCCGCGCCCCGTACCAGATAGGCAGTTAAAAGACAAACATTAAATTATTACAAAAGACATATTGTTGAAATACAGTGAATGTGGACCAGGGCCATCGGCTCGACGTCAGAGAGATGACACCAGGGAATCCAGTCACAGGACAGGTCCAGCGCGGCGCCTGTTCCGATCCCGTGACCCTCCTGGCCGGGGGGCCCCGCCTCACCTTGGCTTCCTCCTCCTGGGCCTTCTTCACGATGGCCTGCAGCTGCAGCTCCCGCTTGAACTCAGCGTGCAGAAGCTTCTCTTCCATCATCTTGCGTCTCTGGTCCAGCAACTCCTCTTTCCACTTCCTGACGTCCTTCTCCTGGGCCGCAGAGGGACAGGGATCAGATGGCGATCGCCGGCTCCTTACCGACCACGCTCTGACATCCCCAACTGTGCAGGTCACTAAACCCATCCAACACCCCCCTGTATCGGATCCATCCACACAAACACTTTGTGGATTTTTTTATGCAGATAATACGACCATTTATTCGAAAAGTTTCTTCTTTCCAGGACCTACAGAGCAAAAACAAACTAAAAGACTCCCAAACCAAACAGCATTTCCAGCCAATCGCACTGAACAAGCTCTGTGTTCAGACCATCGTGGCCCGAAAGTGCATTCCCTCCTCCCACCAGACGGGGACGCTCACCCGCTCAAGCAGCTTCTGCAGCTTGTGGCTCTTCTCCTCCCGCAGCTTCTCCCGGAGCTGCTGTGCCTTCAGCTGCTTCTCCTCGTGCTTCCGCTTGGACTCCGCGATGGTCCTGCCAGCAAGAAAGGAGAAGATGGCTTCCAACTAACATTAGGGGGTGCTCTCCTACTGGTTACTTACCACTTTCATGGAGCCTAAACCAAGCCACCATCTTCCCTTTACCAGCTACTGAGTACCTTGTGGTCTCAAAAGGTCTGCAAAACGTTCTGATTTTGTGTTTGATCCTCAATGTCCTGGCTAAAGGAACGCAAACGAAGGGCCCATAAAACCCGCCACGCTGGCCCCTCGGGCTCCTTGGGCCCCCACCTCTTGCGTGACGGGGACGACAGTTTCTCATGCATGTGGATCCCATGGCCGGGGGGGCGAGCCGGCTCCTCCTCCACAATGTCCCCCCACGAGGTGCTCTGACGCCATGGCTCACGGGCTGCCGAGAGAGAGACTCGCATGAAGGACAGGGTGGAAAGCGAAAGAATGAAAGAGAGAGAAGATCGCAAAACCAATGACTCAGACGCAGTTAGAACTGAAAGGTAGTTGTGGTTACGCTGGGCAGCTTAGCGATTGGTTGCTTATGGGATGTGACAGTCCGGCACCTTCGTAGTCAGCTAACATTTCGGTCCAGTCCAGGCTGAGTCCACAGCCCCCGATGCCAGTCTGGAGGAGGGGGAGGAAGACGAGGAAGATGAGCGGGAAAGCATGACTGCCCTACACCTTAGATACCATAAGTCACCTCTTCTTTTAAAGAGAAGGTACCACCCTTAATACAAGCCAATCAGATGGAAAATGGAAAGACAATTAATAATTAACATTATAAATAATTTACCGTTAAATAAATGCAGCATTTTTAATTGGAAAATTCATAGTGACTCATGGCTAAGTATTAGCACGTCACTGCATGCCGAACGTCAGTGATCGCGACCCCCCCATCCTGCTGGGCTTACGGAGAAGTCATTCTCGTTGTCGGCCTCCAGGTCGATGTGCTCTGCCTGGATCTCGCGGTTCAGCTGTTCCTCCTCGGCAATTGCGCTGGCGATGGCTTCCTCGTTGGCCTTCTCCAAGCGGTCGGCTAGCTCCTCCTTCTTGGCCAGGACCTCGGCCATGGACTGCGGCTGCAATATGGGACATGCCTCACGCTCGCGTCATTCACTACGGTGACCCCACGGGTCTCATCGCTGTTAGTCTGAACAGTCCATGCTACTCGGTAAAACAAAACCATAAACCACAAACCACACTCGACACTACAGACCAAATGCACTTCTTAACCACGAGGAACACACAAGCCATCATGCGGGACTCTAGTGATGAAGAGATGGTGAAGAAGAACGGTATCCTGGGTGAGTCACAGCACCCCCTGCAGGCCACTTGCTGATAGTGCAATTCTAATGACAGGCTCACAGTTCACTGGTGGGGGCACCCTATAAACATGGCTGACGGGGAGCGAAATGGTGCTCTCCCTCGCTTGCTCTATCAACACCAGGAGGCCACACAGCCTAAACAGCGGCCACTTACTCGCTACGCCTGCCCACCCAGAGAGTCACCACCGGCCCCCACCACCCCCAAGACAAACGCCTAAGAGACAAGCTTCTGATCTGGGTCTCGATAGCGCTTCCCCCAAAGCCATTAAAAAGCCATTCGTCTTGATATTTTAAGCTGGCTGGCGTAAGAGGTCCAAGTGAAGCTGGTGGGGGGTGCCTTTAATTAACCCCTAAGCTCCACTAGTGGAAGGTACCACTCCAGACAGGGGGGCTGCTCACCTGTGCCGTGCTGAGATATTTGCCCAAATGTCCCTCGAATTAAGTTACACCTTAGTTTGCCTGTACAGCACCATGGTGTAGAAAAACAACAATAGACAGCAGTGACAACCACCGCCCCCCAAACCTCATCCAGACCAAACCCCTGCCACAAGGTCTCCTGTTACCCAGAGAAGATGGGCTGTTCCACACTGTGAAGGAACATCTCTGTCCACATTAACAGACTGAGGCAGCACAGCGGTTTGCTGGTGCTGGAGCACCATCTCGACCCTGCAGCCAAGCTACAGCAACTAAACAATCTCACTGTGTTTCAAACAAACTCTGTTTATCTTTATCCAAAAATAAACCTGCCCTGATGTGATGATTTCAAATTTTTATAACACTGATTGGTTCAGGCCACAATCAGAGATGGTTCACTCTGCTGTATCGTCACACAGGAAGACGTCATGAACCACCCTGCGTCGCCACGGTGACCCTGGCCCGTGATAGCTGATCCCATCCCACAGATCCAAACCAGCAGCACGGGAAGATTATTTTTATAAACCGGAACATTCCTAAAGTACACTTCCAAATATATTTCTAAAATTTAAGCCTATTTCAGGAAACAATCAATAGGAAAAATTCTTTTAAGAGATTGAATTTATGGTGAACAGATCTGAACTTGATATTTGGTTTTTAATATTCATAAACAGACAGATGCATGCCCCCATTAATGGGGGAGAGTATCTGATGCAGCAGGACAATGATGATAAATACGACACTAGATAAAAACAGAGACAGGCTGTCTCAATTCCACACGCGGCAGCAGCGTTAACGTCTGCAAACCTGAACCAGCCACTCTCAAACTTTTGCACAAGGGTCTATAAACCTGCTTTGTGAATGAGGGGCCCCCTTATGGCATGGGGCCCCCTTATAGTCCACTGCTCTATCCAGACAGCGCTGTACCTGCAGGTCCACTGGTAACCCCCCTAACAGAAATGGGTGGGAACAGCAGCCTGTAACAACGGTGGGGGGGGGGGGGGCGTAACCTCAGCCGAGCCATTGATCCACACAGCGCTGAGTCGGAGAACGAGAAACCTAAGTCCCCCCCCCCCCATTCTGAGCGTGCTCCCCTGTACTGCCACAGTAACCCATTGAGACGTGTACTCCCTGCAGACGGAGCCCCCCCCCCCGTCCCCATCTACGCCCCCCAGGACAGAGCAGCTGTCAGCCCGCCACCCCGGGGGACACGATGGGGGAGTCCGGTTGCTTGGCCTGGCCTCACCGCCGCCCCCACCGCCAGCAGTCACGCTGGCAAGGGGCCCTGATTTTCTGCTGAATTTGTTTAGGCTTTGAGGCCCCCGCGCCGCCCCCCCCCTCCCCCATCTCTCAGCACTCACAGTGGTCAGCTCTGCGGGATCCAGCATGCTCTCCGCTTTCACAGCCTCCGCCGCGGGGGTCTGTCCTGGAGCAGATGCTGTGGGGGCCGACGGCTCACCCCCCGCCCCCGCCGCGTCCATGCTGGGGGGGGCAGGGGCGGGGCCAGGGGCCACGCTGGGGGGAGCCTCGTCTTCCCGGGGCCCCGAGGCCCGCACGCTGTCACATGGGGGCTGCACCAACACAGGCGCCGGTTAAACACATGCACCCTGTGGGGGGGGGGGGGACCCAGGGGGTCGGCATGCGGGTACAGGGACACTTAAAGGCCCACGGTGTGCATCACATGTGAAGCAAATACCCACAAATACAACAGCACATACGGTCCCCCCTCCCCCAATATGCTCTGACCAACCCCACATTTGGGGGGGGGGGGGGGGTCATGCTAACGTTAGCAGCGAGCATCCACAGCATGCTGAACCATTACCGCGTTAGCGGCTGATAGCGGGTGAGTGACCTGCATGCCAAGCACCTGGGCGCCCTCTGCCTTCTCGTCGCCCCCCCTTTCTTCCTGGACTGGGGGGTCAATCGGTTTGACCGGTTCCGTCTGCTCCGGGTCCTGGCCCCCAGAGTTGTCCCGGTGCCGGTGGTTCTCCTTGTCGCTGTCGTCCCGGGGGGCACTGTGGACCAGGACGGGGCTGACCTTGGCCACCACGGCGGCGGAGCGCGGCCGGGCAGGACGCCCACGCTGCACCGTCTCCCAGCCCTCGGCGTCCTTCCCTGGAGAGAAGATTAACTCGGTAACGGCAGGGCCTTGAACTGCCCACCACGGCGGACGCACCAGGAAACATCAAGCTACAAATAAATGCGGCTCATTTACCATCAGCTGACCGTTAAACACACAAGCAGGCTAACTGGGGCTAATCAATCCGCATAACAGCCGGTCACATGACAGTCAAAGTAACAGTGATTACGGTACGTTAGGATCCGCTGTCATTAACCGTCAAGGATCTTCGGTCATATTCTTCAGAAGTCCTAACTAAGCTCCAACAGCACTGGAGGTGCCCAGCTCCAGCCACCAGGGGGTGACAGACTCCTGGCAGTGGGGACATTCACCTGGCTTCTCCACGGGCCGCGTCGGCAGGCTGGATCGGGGGGCTCCCTGGCTGGGGACTGTCAGCGACTGGGAGGACTTCACGCGGTCGGCCCAGCTGGGCCCAGTGTTGGGCAGGCGGACGGTGGCCAGTGTGGGTGGGGGCCCCCTGGGCGGGAGAAACGGAACCCAGTCAGAAGGAGGGATTCCTGACCAACACTAACGTGGAGACGAGGGAACAAGCCGTACTCCAGAACCCCAGAACTGAAACAAAACCGGGAAACAGGAACTGGAAGCCTGAAGTACTTCTAAAGGACCCCGATACCAGAGAAGACAGGGGAGGAGGCAGAGTGGGGTCCAGGGGGTTAGGCAGCTGTGCCTATGATGAGATGGTCGCTGATTCTGACCCAGCATTCTCTGCTGTAAAATGTCTACCTGACTAAGACATTAAATGACTAAGACATCGGCAACATTCAGCCAGGGTCTCTGTGAGGGTTTGCGGATTCACGGAGCCGCAGAAAGACGCGCGTGCTCATGGCCTCTTCAAAACCCAGTGTCTTGAGCGAGAGAAAATGGCCGGACAAGGCGGGTGAGCGGCCTGTGGAGTCGGGTTACAGAATGACACCCATACTGAACGTGCCACCAGTCCTGCGTATGAGGAAGCTGAGTCTGCGAAAATCACATTAAACACGTACTTTTCTTAGCGAACTGGGTGGGGGGCCCAGAAAGCCAGAAGGTGGGGGGGGGGGGAGATGATCCTACTGACCCAAAGTTAAGGGAACGGCGTGCGCTGGGAGACGGCAGCATGCGGTCGCTGGATGGGCTGGGAATCACGTGGCGTCCCGGGGACATCTTACGCACCTCCCAGGCCAGTGAGGTGGGTCTGCAGGGAGACGGACAGACAGACCAACACGTTACAGGGCTGTAGTGTGACAACGTCAGCATGCATCTGGTGACCTCACGCATCATGTGACCGCACACAGCTGTTCCCTTCAGTATACAATTTACTGCTCCTACTGGTAGGAGAAGCAAGTCGACCGCCGTTCAAACCAAGGGCCACTTAAGAGCCTTTTTATGCCTTAATCAATTTATCGTTCTTGTAGTTTTTCCGTTAAAAGGAAACAAAGTGTTGGAGTGCTCTGAATTACGGCCTGTTGCCATGACGACCGGCCGCGGGACTCCGAGGCGTGTGGCCCCACCTGTTCTGGGCGTCGGTCTTCTCCAGTTTCTCCTGAAGCTGGATCCAGTCGATCAGGGCTTTGAAGTCACGCACATAATTGTCCAACATCATGAGGACTTCCTGTAGAACAGGGTGAGAAGGTCAGGTCCAGAGAGGGGCAGCATCGCTGGACACCTCATTAACACAATATGACATGATATTTTAACTGTGGCTGTTTTTAATTAAGATCGTTACAGTTTTCACAAGGCTGGCTTCTTCATTCCATCTCCGGCTACCACATCCGCTTTGCTTCCATATCAGGTTGGACATTACGGCAAGCGAAAGGGGATTTGCTTATCTCTAAACACCAACCTGTTAGAAGTCAGGACAGGGGGCAGTGAAGGGGACGCTGCCCACCCCCTGCCCGTTCTCCCCACGAAAAGGAGCACAAAGGACGGGCCTGACTGCCCCGGGAGAGCAGCTCCCTGCTAATGGTTGTGGGTGGGTGGGGGGGATATTTGCGGACCCCTAGATGATCGGCCCGTAACCTGAGCCCCCAAGTCTGATGGGGAAACAGCAACGAGACAGACAGCTGGCATGAAGCTGGCACGCCCCCCCCCCCCCAGCCCGGCAAGGCCACACTCTGTTCAGCTGGGACAGGGAGAACAAAACGGCCTCAGTACAAGGCACCCCCGGACCAGGCTCCACCCACCGGCAAGTCTCCGCCTACAGCTGGAATTACCAATTAGTTTACCAATTGGCTGCAACAAATTCGATTGGTTGGTAATTAATTCTGGTCCCTGGCGCGTAGAGCAGGACTGATGGCGCCACCGTGCCGTCCCGCTGACACACTATCCCACAGCCGGGCTCACGGGGGCTCTGGACATCAATAGACCCCACGGCTCACCTCCGTTGGGGGGAGGGGGGCCTTCGACCGCCAGAGGAGGTGCTGACGACACAAAGACGACTCAGTGCTGCCGAGCGGCGTGACGGAGGGGGTGCGGTCACTGATACCCACCCACCCCCCCAATCTGAAGGTCACAGAGGGCGACGGGCAGATCGATGGCGGGGTAAAAATACCGTGGATTCGGTTCGTCTCCTTCAAATGCTCCCACGTGGGGGACAGCGTCTCCACGGTAACAGTCGCCAGGACGCGAGCTTGCGGGGATCCGGAAAAGCCACATGTTTTAAAAAGCCGCTTTTATATGGCGGGGATCGTAATGTAGAGCCCCCCCCCCCTGGGGACAGTAGTGGGGACACTGGGGCATGATTTATGGGGGCTGGCGGGGAGGGATAATGGGGAGTAAACCTCTACGGTGCTTTTAGTTAATAGACGAGTCAACTAGTGAAAGATGTGCGTGGGGCTGCTTACCGGGCGGGAGGGCGTGCGCTCATTTGGTAATGGGGGGGGGAGCAGAACACCCCAACAGAATGACCTCAACACCCAAAACAAAGTCCCCCCACCCAGGCCATGAGATCCCCATGGCCCTGAGGCCCAGCACAGGTAGGATGAGTACCCAGTGGGGGGGGGTGCTCCCTCCTAGGGGGTCAGATTGATAAACCAAGCTGTGGAAATGGCCTAACAATCAGACTTTATTACATGATCGCATCTAAACACAAACAGGATCAATCATCTCGTCGGCCCAGAAGAGGTGATCCTGTGATGGGACCAGTGGGTGTGCAGGCCGGACTCTGGACTGAGCCACAGCGCACAGCTGCAGGTGGTTACATCAGCACACGCAGCGCACTCTCACAGTATGCTCACGCTAGGCCATCCCTACCACACCTGAACGCAACTGACCCCTAAAGTCCAGTTCATTTGACTGGTGTGATGGCGCCGTACTGTGCCTGGGTCAATCTCTTCAAGCAGGTCATTCCCGTTTCAGCCCCACCCACCTCACATTCCACCCCACCCATCTCATATGCAGCCATCCCCATTTCCCATTCAGCCCCACCCATCTCATATGCAGCCCCGCCCATATGAGGTGGAATGTGAGGTGGGTGGGGCTGAAACGGGAATGGGCAGGGCTGCATATGAGATGGGTGGGGTGGAATGTGAGGTGGGTGGGGCTGAAACGGGAATGGGCGGGGCTGCATATGAGATGGGTGGGGTGGAATGTGAGGTGGGTGGGGCTGAAACAGGAATGGGCGGGGCTGCATACGAGATGGGTGGGGCTGAATGGGAAATGGGCGGGGCTGCATATGAGATGGGTGGGGCTGAAACGGGAATGGGCGGGGCTGCATACGAGATGGGTGGGGCTGAATGTGAAGTGGGTGAGGCAGCAGGTGATCCCAGATCATGATGTCAGGGTCCCGACCACAGCAGTTATCCCTGCAGCTCCGATCACAAGCTGTCAAAAGAGCCATGCTCAGTGTTATCCTGCGTGACACGGTGACTGATAGTCTTGTGTGCCAGAGTACAGGCGAATGCTGGAGGGGGGGCACAGTGGGGGCAGACAGGTCCAATTAGGGCAGCACAGCAGGAAAACGGGCCCCCACACAAAAGGGGAAAACAAACTGAAAGCCCCTTTGTGGGAGACACAGATATGATACCCATCCATCCTCTAACCACTTCCCCTGGTCTGGATCATGGGGAAAACATTACAGTAACTCTGAATGTGGCTGATTTTGCTTATTGGTTGGAGCAGCTTCTTCACAGTTTTTCTCTCTAGGTTAAACACCCAGTGACCACAGTTACCCAGAATGCAACACCAAAATTCCCACAACACCCATCAGGTAAAACCAGACCAGCAGAGTATAGACCTGTCAATGATATCCGGACCCCTGATCTGCATCCACTGCTGCTGAACGGCCACAGACCACATGTTGACCTACAGAACCCGCGACAGAATCTCCACAATCTGTCAAAAACATTGCCCAGCTGGAGGTTTTGGCCTCGATGGGGCCACGCTGCTGATTTTGGACTTTCCCATGCTCCCCTCTCGCGACCGGGGGGGGGGGGGGGGCGGACCTTCAAAGCTCCGCCCATGGGGACCTTAATCAGTCCTAACCTTTCAGCCCCCTGCCAGACCACTCACCCACGCCGTTTAAACATCGTCATCAATCACCTCACTCTCGGGGACGTCCAAAGGAGCGCCCCCGTGATAATTCTCTCACTGGGACACTTTCAAAGCTCCCACTGACACAAACCAGAAAACAAGAGGAATGTGTGGATGGAAATAAAGCAGCAGAAAGTCTCAACAGCCCCATCTTGTGGCCATCAAAATATATAACCGTGTCTTAGGCTATAAAATACTGCCTATACATAGCCATGGTACAACGGCATAAATTAAATTAATTAAAAGTTACTCATTAAAGGCATTAAATAACCTTCTCCGCCAAAGGATGTGGCTGTTATTTTACATGGGGCCAGTTCCCCCCCCATCCCCCCTCTCAGATGGAGGTCAAACTCAGAACCAGGTCTCCGTAAGGTTCCAGACGTCCCATGAGGTGCGACACGGAGCCACTCGTACCTTGCACTCCACCACGCTCTGATCCCACTCGCAGGTGACATAGATCTCGTCCACTGCCCGCCGCAGGTTGTCGAACAGGAAGGCCCAGTAGCGCGCCCGCAGGTCCACCTTGCGCGGGGGCCGGGCCTTGGTAGGGCTCTTCTCGGCGGCCTTGTCGAGCGTGGCCCCGCCCCCGCCGCCGCCCCCGCCCCCGCCGCCAGCCCCCTTGGTGTCCAGGCCGGCATTCTGCAGGGAGGCAAGGAGGAGCCGGAGAACAGCAGCGCAGCCACAGTCACCAGCGTAGGTACCAAGCAAGAATCTATAATTCCACTGACCATCTACCCATTCATCTCCCATAGCCGCTCATCAGTATGCTACATGAGCCTATCCCAGCATGCACTGGGCTGGGGGGAGTCCCCAAACAGGATGTCAGTCCATCACAATGACACACACAGAAGTCACAGAAGTGGAATTCCGGAACGCCGAGCTGCCTTAACGTGTAACAGACACACTTCTGTCCTTCGTTCCAGACCCGGGCTGGTCAAAGCCACAGGTCCTGAGGCTGCAGCTCCGTTTCTCTGCTCTCACCGCCCCCACCCTCTCCCCAGCTGCGGGTTTTCAGCCACGCTCTGACAGCACCCCCCCGGCCCCACGCCTGTAATTAGCCCCCAGTCTGTCAGGGCCGTGGCAGGTTGACGCCAAACTTGACCGGCACCCGTCTCGTCACATCCCAACTCACCTTTCACATGCAGCCTGTCAACCAGCTCCTAGATGCCCCCCTCCCCCGGCACACCGAGGACATGCCATGCCTGGCCTGTAGTGGGCGCCCATGCACACTAACCTGACACACAGCAGATATACAGTATAACTAGAATGATAAAGAAACAGACCAAGCGCTCAATGCGCAGCTCACAAGCAGTTTGTGACTGTCTGGACTGTGGGGGTGGGGGCATGTGGAGTGTAACCCTATCTCCATGTGGGGGGGGGGGCTGGGTAATGGAAGGTCCGCGGGAGGGGCAGTCTGACAGCCCACATCTGTCACAGTTCAATAAGTGCCACCCCAGGGACATGGCTGCCACCACAGACACCCACCCCTAATGGCCCAGCCAGCTCACCCCGTCACTCCCGTCATTAGCATTCCTCCCAGCTGCCAGTAAGACAGCCCACAGCGCCTCCTGCTGGACGACAGAGTTTGAAACGAAAACCTCCCTACCAAGTGAACCACATTATCTGGACCAGAAGAAAAATGTTTAAATGATATATATGAATGATTTAAATGATAAAAATGCCAGGAGGGGAAGGGTGCCCCCCCCCCCACCAACTCTGCATCTCATCACAACCTTGACATGAGACCCCTGTAGATCCAGGCCGTTTAGACACAACCACAAACTCCAGCCAAGGAAGTGACATTTTAGACTAAAGCTTAATTCTGCTGATATAGGACAGGCTACAATCTGCAATTCAAAGTCCCCTGACCACAAACAAAGCAGCCAGATTCTGCTATTACTAACCCTGATCTCAATATCCAGTTACATTTCTGCCATAACACCATGTGCCATGTATTAATTATCAAACACACCTCCTTTAAAACATGACAGGCCTACAGAAATTTTGTTCAATGATCTACAATAAGCCAAGCTAACACGGTCTGTGTCTCCCTCTTGTGGTCAAGCAACAGAACTGCATAAAATGAAAATGGTGTCAGTTGCAGGTTTAATGGTTATGAAATATATACTGCCTGAGTCTGCTTTCAACCTCACACATTAACACCATTAAATCCTGACTGATCTGGAGTTAATAGCGAAATGCAGAAATTAAGATTTACCCGCTTCTTGTTGCGGTGGATCCCGGCGCTGATCCGCTGTGGTCTCGGGCTGGCCTGTGATTTGGGCTTCCCTGCAAAGCAAGATGAAACACAGCTCAACACAGGAGTGGGAGAGGAACTGCGCCCTGTGCTCTGGCTGTGTCGGTGCCTCCCCTGTGGCTCTTGGCTCCAGTCGATTCCAGTGGGATCTTCCCTGCAACTAACAGGCAACCAGAATAAGCATCACAGGGGTAGTAGTGAGCATCCAGCTGGGTGACAGCAGAACAGAATCACCCGGCAGCTACCTGACTGTTCTGTTCAGATGGGGGTCAGGGTTAGGGTTAGGGTCAGAGTCATGCAACCTTGTTTGCTTTTACCCCAGAGTCAAAGTCCAAGATCCTTTTATTGTTATGTGCCAAAGGCACAATGAAATTCTCACCTGTGTGATTCCTGCAGACCACAGTACCGAATACAGCAGGATAAATAAAGGTCTATATGTACGATATACAGAGCAGAGTTGGGTAATTCATGTCCAGAGAGTAAAAGTCCAGACTGGGATTTTGTTTCAACCAACCAGTTGAGCACAAAGAGTCACAGTCACAGAGAACTCAACTGGATGGTTGAAATAAAATCCCAGTCTGGACTTCTACTATCTGGACATGAATTACCCAACTCTGTTTACATGCATATCTATCCATGACTAATGATTTCAAAAGTCCTTTTAGTTTCTTGTGAAGACATGGAATAAACAAATAAAACGTGTTTAGATAAAGAGAGGAAGTCACAAGAAGCGTAGGAGAGGAAAGCGAAGGTTGTGTTTGATGAAGGAGAGCTATCCACCAAAAACTCCCTTTTATCGTCTCACCACTGAACCAAAGGTTAAAATCATATGAGCTGTTGGCTTCTGCTACTAGTTTACTAGACTTTACCAGCTACAGATCTTCACAGAACATTAACTGGGGAGATCTTCACCACACCACCACGTGCATGAAACTAGCCGCTACGGCGATACGAGGGGAATATGTGCCGTTTCACATGCATATTTATCGGGGCTGACGAGCAGCGGCGCCGGCAGAGCATTTCGATTGGGCATTCAGGGGCTCGCGCGAAGCCAGGGGTCATATAATGAAACATATATAGTTTATTTTTTCAGAAACCAACCCCTCCGCAAAACCCCCAGGGGATGGGAAACCCGACCTTACATCCCTGCTGTCGATGACAGCGACAGAGATCAGCTGGACGTAGCGGGTATCAGTACTGGGCGATGTTTAAAAATAATATGCAATATTTAACCATGAAAATATCATAACAACAATAACGGAGTCATTCGACACCCCTCTCAACACACGCGCGCGCATGCGCGCACACACACACACACGCTCGTGCGCGGAACTAAAGAGGACTACTTGAATTTTTTAGCCGAAAATAAAGGAGCATGAAAAATAACCGATACACAGATTAGAACTGTAGTGCTTGCAATTATTTTAAATGTGATTATCGCAAGATAATGAGATAAATATCGAAAAAACAAAGCTGATATTCCCAAGATAACAAGAAAATTTTGCAGCGTGGCAGAGTAAGCTACGGGTTTTAAAAGGACTTGCAGCTTATATACAGTTTACATTAATACCTTAGGGCTGCTCTGTGTGTCTGCCACTCTGTCAATGGAACACTGTCAAACATAGCACAATGCACTTAGCGGAATAACCTGCAAGGATTCAGATAATGTGTGTAGATTTTAATGTAGTTATGAAGGTTTGTTTATTTCAAATGTGAATATTTTTATATTGCGTACAGTGATATGACAGTATTTCCCTGGACCATGGTGCAACTTAGGATGTAACATGTACTTCACAGTAAGATACTACACGGGTACAACGCTTAATTTTAACGTTAAATAAACGGAAGCACACATTCAGTAACAAAGTTACAGTACAAATGCAAACAGCGGGGCGTTCTGGATGACTGGCCCAAGGCGGCACAATATGCTTATCCATGTAATTATTCAGAGAAAATGATCTTGTTATCTCGAGAAAACGAGCTTTGATATTTCAAGATAACGAGATGATTATATTATAATAAACTTACTGAATAAGTTATGCTCACTTTTAACGCCATGCCAGAAGCTAGGGCAAGGCCTATATTCATGAGGAGAGCATGAAGAGCATTAAAACATTAAATAAAATAAGTAAAAAATTCATAACTATGTAATATTACAATCAGTTAAAACACTTTAAAGATCGGCTGAACTGAGAGCCATATCATACATTTCTTTATCTTACTTAGGCGATAATCGCCAGCCAGTCACTGTCAGACACGGACGGACTGGGTTTACTTGTCTGTTATCGTCGATGATGTCAAACTGCACAAGCCAAGCTGACTAATGTGGCTTAAGTTTGAAGGCTGGGAACGCAGCAGCTGAAGATGCCTGCAGGCATTTCATAGGAGAAGTGGATTAAAAATCAGACGTTCAGGGTCTCCTCTCACCACCAGACCGATCTAACACCACATGACCAAAGCCAGGAAAGGCAGCCTGTCTGAGAGGTGGAGTCTCAACTGCTGCACCTGCAGTAAAACTCCAGCACAACTGAGCCCTGACAACAGGCTGCAGCTGCAGCAAACCCTTCTTTTAACACCCTGGTAACTCCCAGCCATATACAAGAACCAGCGTCTGCTAGAAAATCAGCAAACATGTGGATTCTATCTGCACAAGGGCTGAAGCAGGTGTCAGACTACCTGTGTGTTAGGGTGCGTGAAGTTGGGCTGCCAGTTACACTGTGGGGGGCGTGTCCCAGGGTGGTGGGCGTGTCCCAGGGTGGTGGGCGTGTCCCAGGGTGGAGGCCACACCCCCATAGACTTCTCACCTTCCTCCTCCTTGGTCTCCAGTGGCACGCTCCAAGCAATCAGGTTGCGAGCGGCCCGGCCTTCCTCTGCGACGATCTTCCGCACCTTGTCGTGACTGTTGGACCGCTGGAAGGAGGCCTGGGGAAGAGAAGGGGGGGTATCTGTCAGGCCGACGCCACATGGGACGCTTGTCTCCTGGCAACCGGCTCCCAGAGCTGCCCTCCCATGCCAGACAAGCACCAGTGCAGACACCCTGCAGCCTTGCAGCCCACACTGCCAGTTAGAGTCACGCTGAGGATTTACCAGCAACAGCGCATTAGTCATACCTCTGCCTTAAGGGCAAGAAGCCGGCGGTGTGTAGCTCAGTAGGTCAGGAATCTGTCCCCGTGTCCCAAAGGTTGTGGGTACAAACCCCACGGTCAGATATAGGACCTCCATTGAGCGCAGGATCAAGGCCCTTAACCCCAGCTACTCCAGGAACGCTGGATGCCAGCTCACCCTGCTCTCTGACCCCAAGTACGTTACTTTGGGTAAAAGCATCTAAATAATAAACGTAAAAACACGCGAGAGCAGCTGCCGCCTCTGACAGAATCGTGACATAGATATAAACTGCTGATTAAACCGGTGTCCTCATTTATCAACAAGCACAAAAAGCATGAGTCATTAAATGTGCCACTGGGGGCCAGGATTCAAGGGCAGCTGACAGGGGCCGGGGCCGCGGATCTAAGGGGAAGGATCAGATGTACTGCTTTCAGGCTCCTAGGGTTGGGGGTGGGGGGGGGGGGTATCCCCAACCCATTACTCTGATTCCTTATCGTTTTTACTATTTGTTTAAAGGTCAAACTGAAAAGTTGATTTAAAGCTTATGGATAAGCTTAGAGATCAGAGTCGGCATTCTGACGCTACTGAATCAAAAAGAAGGGATTATTTCACTGTGTTATTCACACTGATGGGATTAAAAGGTGCTTAACGGAACACTGCTCAAAAGCGATGTCAAATATTTTAACTTCTTAGACTAAAATTTAACAATTCTCCAGTGCAATCTGAGTAAGTGGGGCTTAGAGTGTGAATGCATTCTTTACAGAAAACAGTACAATTAGTACTGAGCTCAAATCAAAGTTGGCTGCACAGCAGTGCATCATAAAATGTGCATTAACACACGCCCACACACATGTAAATTGGGATGGGGGTTGTTCTCATATAGGGCCTCTGCCCATTTATGTGATCTCATCATCACCGTGACAACAGACAAGTCATTCACTTCAGATATCTATTTTGTTTTTTGTTCCCCTTACAGGACCTGTAAACATGGCAGCAGTGCCGGGTTAATATTCCCAGGGCTAGATGATGCTTCTTCCCAGCATCTGGGCGTGGATTTAGAGAGGCCCGCCTTCACCCAGCCCTGCTTCATTCAGACACCTCAACAGAATAAGAAACCAGCCTGGTCCTGCAGTGCCGTGTTGTTCATGATCACAATCAGCACAGTTAATGACACCACAAAGCAGTTAATTTAGCTCTGCTTCGACAAACTCCCAGCTATTCCGAAACTCCAGGGCTGTGCGATGTTCTAGGTCCAGATCACATCACCACTTTAAAATGCCTAATATACAGCTGACCTACTTAGAAGGATCAGGACTGAACACCAAGACCTGGGAAAACAGTGCTGCCAAAGAGACCTGCCCTGAGGACAGTAACTACACACAGAGGGGCAGGTAACGCACAGTGACGACTCACTGCAGAGGGGCAGGTAACGCACAGTGACGACTCACTGCAGAGGGGCAGGTAAGGCACAGTGACGACTCACTGCAGAGGGGCAGGTAACACACAGTGACGACTCACTGCAGAGGGGCAGGTAACGCACAGTGACGACTCACTGCAGAGGGGCAGGTAACGCACAGTGACGACTCACTGCAGAGGGGCGGGTATCGTACAGTGATGACTCACTGCAGAGTGGCAGGTAATGCACAGTGACAACGCACGACAGAGGGGCAGGTAACGTACAATAACAACACACCGCAGAGGGTCAGGCAACGCATAATAACAACACACTGCAGTGGGGCAGGTGACCGACAGTGACGACACACCACAGAGGGGCAGGTAACGCACAATAACAACACACTTTAGAGGGTCAGGCAACGCACAATAACAACACACTGCAGTGGGGCAGGTGACCGACAGTGACGACACACCGCAGAGGGGCAGGTAACGCACAATAACAACACACTTTAGAGGGTCAGGCAATGCACAATAACAACACACTGCAGTGGGGCAGGTGACCGACAGTGACGACACACCGCAGAGGGGCAGGTAACGCACAATAACAACACACTGCAGTGGGGCGTAGAGGGGCAGGTAACGCACAGTAACGGCACAGCGTAGAGGGGCAGGTAACGCACAGTAATGGCACAGCGTAGGGGGGCAGGTAACGCACAGTAACGGCACAGCGTAGGGGGGCAGGTAACGCACAGTAACGGCACAGCGTAGGGGGGCAGGTAACGCACAGTAACGGCACAGCGTAGGGGGGCAGGTAACGCACAGTAACGGCACAGCGTAGAGGGGCAGGTAACGCACAGTAACGGCACAGCGTAGAGGGGCAGGTAACGCACAGTAACGGCACAGCGTAGAGGGGCAGGTAACGCACAGTAACGGCACAGCATAGAGGGGCAGGTAACGCACAGTAACGGCACAGCGTAGGGGGGCAGGTAACGCACAGTAACGGCACAGCGTAGGGGGGCAGGTAACGCACAGTAACGGCACAGCGTAGAGGGGCAGGTAACGCACAGTAACGGCACAGCGTAGGGGGGCAGGTAACGCACAGTAACGGCACAGCGTAGGGGGGCAGGTAACGCACAGTAACGGCACAGCGTAGAGGGGCAGGTAACGCACAGTAATGGCACAGCGTAGAGGGGCAGGTAACGCACAGTAACGGCACAGCGTAGAGGGGCAAGCCATGCACAGTTACAACACACTGCAGAGGGGTAGCATACGGTAACAGAAAGGCTTCTCTGGTGCCACAATCAGCCGCAGGACTCTGGCACCTGTCCCCCCCCCCCCCACACCCCCCTGTCTTTTCATACCAGGGCAGCGTGGTTCTTAAGAAGCCCATGGCACAGAGCCAGGCCTTTTCAGACGCCGTACAAAGGCAGCCATTGTGAGGAGGCCCTTCTGTGTGGGGTTACTGTCCCTGAATCAGATCACCGATGCACACGAGACGGCGGCCATGCGGATCGCGGACTGAGGGTACGTACAGAGTAGAAGTCGGGCCTGAATGCCGGCTCCTCCGAGCCCGACATGCTGCGGTTAACAGCGGTGATGGTCACCGAGTCGCCTGCCACACGCCAGCACGGCCGCCTGCCATCGCTGACATCGTCATCCGAGCGTGGGACCAAAATAGCCTTCTGGCCCGGCCGGCTGCCGGAGGCTCCTCAGGCCGCGTCACCTCTTCTTGTCCCTTAGCACCGACACCAGGGCCCGCTGCACCTCCTGCAGAAAGCGGCCGGGGCTCCGTGACACCAAGCGGGCCGCCGGAGCCGCCTGGCCGCCGCAGTGAGCTCCTCCTGCTTTCACCGCCCTCGTCAGAGCGGACGGACTTGTCGTTCCTCACTCCCTCTCTCCCTCACCCTCATTCTGTCCCTCTCTCTCTCCCTCTCCCTCTCTCTCTCCCAGCTCAGGTGTCGTGCAGTCGTTCAGTCCCCCAGTCTCGCACGCGGACGGCCACCGCGGGGGTGGACTCTGCATCTGATCTGATGCATCGGCGAGAAGTGTGTTCCGAACAGGAGGACAGGAGCGAAATGACACATTGAAGGGTGGGGGGGGGGGGGAGATTCGCTGTTAGCTGCGTGAATACAGATTTCAACGAGTGGGGGGGGGAGAGTCCTAGGAATCGTGAGGTCTGAGGTGGACACACACTGTCGAGCATTCATCACATCGGGGCGTCAGTGCCGGCTTTTATGGGGGAGGCAGACACACACTATAAAGAGTGTGTCATCAGTGCAAGAAGTAAACAGAGACAAACAGGTGCAACACCATCAGAACAGAAAAGAACATTCCAGATAAAGCATGACATCTCCGACATGAGCATGTAGTACATATACATAACAATACAAACATGTGAATGACTAAATGATTGCCACAGCTACCTGTTTTCTTAAATATCACCTCATGAACTCTATACATGTTAAATCAATGACAACCATTCTGAAAACCCAGTAAGCGATTGGCCCAAGTTCACACTGTCCTCATGTCAACGTGAACAAACAGGAGTCCATTTCCATCAACTAATGAATGGATGGATGACACTGTTACACTTAACACTTGCTTCCTATCTCTGTGGCCCAGTGCCACTGGGAAAACAGCAGCCTAATTTAAACACAAGTACTGCTACTAACAACCACAATGACCGGCATTTACAGTCACGCACCATATGGCAGCTAATGTGTCATATGCCGCATATTTACCCAAAGTAAACTGCAGGAAAGACTGAGTATTCAAACATCTCACACTGCATAATATGCAAAACCCTTTAATATTACTAACATTAAAACACCGACCTTCTGCAAGCCTAAGCCTAGAACTTAGAGTACAAAGATAATACATTAACTAGGGCAAAAGGTGCTGCGGGAGTGTGGCAGATACGTGATGCTCAGACTAGAGCTCACTGCTTCTCAGAGGACAGCCACCCACGGCTTCTTATGCACCTGCATCTCCTACAGCCATTCTACCCTGCACCATATATCTATGCCAATGCAGGGATATTAGTGTCATTTAAACATGGGGCCATGGGTCAGGGATAGAGATGGGGGGTAAATACAGCTGGTACTGCTTTGATTTGTGGTGCAAAATATATTCCTGTGTCCTGTACTGTGCTGTTATTTGTTTTATTGTCCTTCCATGCACCGGTCCCATCCCCTGTAATTAAAAGGTGAAATGGTTTTGCCTTGTGACTGCAGATGGGGGCGGGGCGGGGCGGGGGAGGGTGATTAGGTTTGACAGTTGCCCTTCTGACATCTACCACTGACATGTTTGTATCTCTCTTCACCTATAACCTACATTTCTTGATGAAAATAACGGTGTTACTGTGTTCATAGGGGATGCGGGGCGTGTGTGTACACAAGTGTCTCAAAAAGTAACTGCAGACGGTGGGGGGAGCTGAGGGGAGCCGTGGGTAATGTCCTACCGGTGAGAAGAAATAAAGCCTGTGCAGTCCTAGCGCACTTGCATGCTCGCAGCCTGACATACATCCTCCCCCTCCCGACGTCCCGCCGCCAGCCCCCCTGGCCACTGTGATCGTGGTATGTGGGACAACTAAACGATAGCTACCTTCAATGCGATGCTTATCGGCGTGTTCCTGCCTTTTCCTCCTCCTCCGTGCGAAGACCCCGAGCTGTTGCTCCCGGACCTCTCCCGTCCATCCCCACCCTGGGCCGCCCTCGGCCCGAACCTGTGCTGCGCCGCGCCGCGCCGTCTCCCGTCACCGCGGCCGTCTTTCGACATCGAATGCCGGGTTTATTTCGAAAAAAAAAATCCAAACTATCCTCCAACTCGACGCAATATAAGGGCGGGTCGCAAAACAGACCGGCTACATTTGTCAAGACTGGCAGCGACGATCGGCGTGACCCGCAAGGTAGCAGGAAGTGTCTGCTTCGCAACCGTGACAAACATGTCCGGCAGCTAATAAGATGCCGCCGTTACTTTGCAACCTTGACAAACATCTGTCGTGGCCAATAAAGACGCCAGTTTTTGGTCGAAAGGCGGGCAACAATCACGAAATAGCCAATGGACGAACAGAAGAACGCGCGCGAGGGGTGTGGTCCGGCAACACTGGCGACCGGGATCTGTCTGGAAACCACATTATGTATGATGGTTTGTTTGTTTAGGGATGTAGGGATACCCCAGTGTGCACTGCGAAGTGTGTTTGTTTATGGGTGCCTCTGTAATCTGCGGGGGGCTGCATTTGAAGAACAAATGTAAAGCCGTACATGGAGAGGGTTAAAGATCATAGTTACGTTATGCCTTAGCGCCCATTTACTTGGCTATAATCTCCTATTCAGACGCGCATTAAGTTACCTGTTAACTGACTATTTATATTAACTGTACATGTACGTGTGAAATATTTGCTTACAACAGTTGCAACCAAACGAAGCTAGTTTTCCTCTGCATCGAGTATGCTTGTATCATTGGTGGGCAATTAATATCTTTACCCCTTTACTAAAAAATACTCACCTTTTCTGAATAGCCAAATTGTAATTTCAAGTCCATAAAGTATTGTACTTCTGTTTGTTTGTTTGTTTGTTTGTTTGATGATTGATTGATTGGTTTCGCTGCTGTTGTAACACTATATTCATGCATGTGACAAATAAAAATCTTGAATCTTACGGACTCAATGTAATAATAATTTCAGTTAGCTGTGCAGGATTGGAAAGCTGAATCTATTCTGAAATTTAAGCATGAAAAAGTTTTAAGGGTGCTCCTATATACTCCTGGCTATTACTAATAGTTTCCACTAAGGGGCAGTATTGTTCAAAATTTTAATATAGCTTTTGGGATTATTTGTTATTGTAGTACGTTGCGTATCAAGGTGTCCCGTCTAGCCATTTATTTGGGAATGTCATTAAATTGAATACATTTAAATGAAACCAACATTTCTTCACCTTTGTGTTTTTTATTTACTAGTTATAAAAAATAAGGCATCTAGCCTACGTCTTCTGTACTATGCTTTCCCTTTTTAATATATCGTAATTAATATTTAAAATATATTGTTGTGACTGATTTGTGTCGGTGATCAGGTATGTCACTAGGATAGCAATAAGCCAAACCTGGCTCTGTAAAAAGTACAAAATGTAGCTCGGCTTTTCTGGCATTAATCTATACTCTATAGGGTTTGGTGGTCAGAGTTGTATAGAAATCTTTAATTAATTTTTGATTGTCAGCAGCCATAATCTGGTACGCACGCGTTACCGATCTTATCTTGCATTCAAACAGCAACTGGAACTTAAAGAGGCTCTATGCAGCTCGTGACGCGACTCTTCTTCCTCATTTAATCGAAAACTGGGCGCCGCTCCCATGCCGCTTAACTCTGGCATTCATTTTCATTGTATTTTTTTTTCAAAAGCAATTTCCCTGATTTCAAGCAACATTTCTTTTAAATAAAAAACATTTTCAAAATACAGTATTTCCAGTCAAATTTCTATCAGCATGACAACCTTATGGTTTAAAGATGCTTTTTGGGTAAGTTGTGAAACGTCTTCACTTATTGTACGAAAACTTGCTCCATGTATTATGTGATTAAAAGTTATTTATTTTGCTTTGTATGGGGTCACCAGCCAAGAGTTTTGTTAAAAAATTAAATTCTGTTTATTATTATTCACAGTTTAGTGATGCGTATTTTTGATGCGTACTGCAATATTCTCTGGGCTTCTGAAAATAATTAACTGTACCACCGTCATCCGGATAGTGTTTTGCAAAAGGGTAGATTTATGTAATATGTACAGTCCGTCATGTAATAAGTACAGCACACAAGTCAGCTGCAGTGTTTACATTTGTAAGAAATGGAAAATTGTATGTTAGGAAAATATACACTTTGCATGAAACCTCAGTCATTTTGGCATAGTTAACTATGAGGAACCAATACCTATGGTTTTAAGTGAGTGTGAGTGACGGCAATGTCTGAATTGAGCTATTTTAGCAAAAGGCAGAACTCAAAATAAACTCGTTTATTCTGTCGTCCGTATCTATATAAAACTGCTATTTAATTACATTTTTGCAAAAGTGTATTAATAATCTTTCATGAGGTATATGGGAAAACCTGTAAAAAGAAATAGTCAACAATTGCCTCTAACACTAACGTTATTCGGTACATGCAACCCGAATCATTATAATAAAGAGGAAATACTTCATTCATGGTCAACTAATGGGTCTTACTTGGCAATAAGTTTTCACGGTTGATTAGAGTAAAAAACATGCCCATTTATGTACGATTTACAACAAGAAACACATTTTGTCCTCGTGACATTATTATGTTGGCAAATGGACAATAGAAACGAAAAGGGTCATTTAATGAAGTATGAATTTATTAAGTGTGCTTTCAGCGTGGTGTAATCTTCTGCCGAGAGCTTCCTGTAATGCTATTTTGGCCGTGTGACAACCATGTTAAATGTTTTGTACGTCTTTGATCTTTTGACTATGGTGCATTGCGCGGCCGCGACAGAAGGTTTCTGGGTTGATTTGCATTGAAGGCACTGTACAGCAGTCTTCCTGTACCTCTGCACACGTGAAAACTGCAAATTGCGGGGAAACTTCCACTATACGCACTTATTACATAAAACAGAACGTGTTTACGATGCTTATTTAAATTAATTTGCTGTGGTTTAAACTAAACTCTAAGGATATATAGAGCTACATTTTGTTGGTCATCGCAGATCATATAATGGTTACACAAGCCATTAAACTGAGCCAATATATAACCATCTATTAGATTTACTAACTGGTGGATGGTGTAAGACAAGGTAGGTTAGGACACTCTACCTGTGATGGGAAGGTTGCTGGTTCAAATCCCAGGGCCAGCAGAGTGATGTCATCGGGCCCCTGAGCAAGCCCTTTAATGTGCAACTGCTCCAAGGACTGTCTGACTCTGCTTTCTCAAAATGTGCATCATTTTGGATAAAAGGATCTACTAAATAAGTAAAATGAGGTTGAGGTAATGCCTCACATTCTTATCTGTATATATCTGTTTATCCATCTGGTACAAGGTGATTAAATATGAATTACTTTACAGGATACAGGTCTTTGAAAGATACAGCATATTTTAAGTGGACTTACAGATGTTACAAGTGCTTTGTTGCATCAGTTTGTTGCATCATTGACAGTAAACATTAATGCTTTTATGTAAGTTCTATATACCCATAGAATACGATTGTGTGTATATGCTGCCCTGGGTGTCCCTTGTCTTGTGCTCACTGTGCCTGAGATAGGCTCCAGGGTAAGTGGTTGGACGATGATGGATGGATGGATGGATCCTACGTATGTAGTTATTGCTGAGACACAGCTGACATGATTTTCTCCAGGGGGCAGATTTCAATGATCACATTGGATATGAAGTGCTGATGCAGAGACTCTGCGAGGGCCGGCGTACGTGCAAGGATGTGGAAGAGCTCCTCAAACTAAGGTAAGGTCCCTCTGATCGCCGGCTGGCCCCACGAGCGCATTTGGAAAGCATCGTAAGCACAGCTGCATGTCTGTGGGTCCACCTACACAGAGCTCTGGCAGAGGAGAAGTATGGGAAGGAGCTGGTGATGATCGCTCGCAAGTGCGGGGGCCAGATGGAGATCAGGTACATCACACACAGTTCCACATTTAAGTTTGTTTATGAATGTTTCACCGATCTCAAGGCAATAGACACATGACTGTGGCTGTCAAGATCGAAATATAGCATGCGGTGATCAGGGAGGAAAGAAAGCTAGAGTGTGTCCGTCATGCCTGAACAAGGCTCCCAAATTACCCACTTATCTAATGAGTGTCTTGCACACGCCAAAGGTTTTTAGGTGCAGCTGATATAGCCCACAGCGTGCTGAGGTTCCAAACCCTAAGACTGCAACTTAAACACAAATAAAATTAAATCTGTATGCACGTACATTTCAGCAGCAATGATGTCAAACATCGATAATAATAAATATCTCTTTCTGTCTCTGAAACAGCACGCTGCGAGCTTCCATTGATCAGCTCAAAGCAGGTAAGCCGATACTGGGCCTGTTTTTATCGAGGAACCTTTCCGTCGTGCTCCATCGCGACATGCAGCCCCTCCCCTAACGGTGAACCTATACTTCCAGAAATGGAAAACACGGGGAATTTACACATCCAGCTGTCGGCGATGCTGAAGGAAGAAGTGAAGGGGATAGAGATTTTCCGGGAGCAGCAGAAAGAGAAAAGAAAGAAGGTGAACATGGAGACATTGAGATTGAATGGGTTTCTATCATATATTTGATACACACGCAACTCTCACTCTGCGTATCCAGCATCGATGCAGCCCTCCATTACATTCCGTTTACTGGAATGTTCTCCTGTCTTTTGCAGTTTGAAGGAATAATGGAGAAAATTCATAAAAATAAGGTGATCTTGTACAAGAAAACCATGGAGGTGAGTCATGAGAACATGAATGGACGTGGGGGGGGGGGGGGTGTATGATGGCTATAAAGCCAACTAGCCAGTAGCATGTGCTGCTTGACTCATGAGTGGAACAGCCACCTAAAATAGAAAGTAACATGCAGCAAGCATTTCAGTATCTAACGTTCTTCTGCTTTCTGTTTGTCTTTAGAGAGCTTGTTGTTAGTAACTTGGCACAAATACTATGATTGGTTGAGGACTGACATAATACGGCTTTACAGCTATACATTGCTCATGCAAGACCGTCCTCCAGCTGTTTATCCTGAGCAGAGAGAGGGGGATTGTACAATGTCACCTGCGTCACATCACTGCTATTCTCTCAGATATACTGGTGAAGTATAGGGACAAATTGACAAATTAGCTATAAATGAATGATATGTTCACAGATGAATGTTCTGTGCTTGTGCTTACGTGCATCAATCTGTCCAAAGACAGCCCTCAGAGTGACAAATAGATATTTTAAAATGTGAGTGATTAATATATATATATATATATACACACATACACTATATGGACAGCAGTATTGGAACTTTTATAACATCCCATTCTAAATCCATAGGCATCAATATGGAGTTGGTCACTCTTTTGCAGCTATAACAGCTGCCACTCTTCTGGGAAGGCTTTCCACAAGTTTATGGTGTGTATCTGTCAGAATTTTTGCCCATTCATCCAGAAGAGTATTAGTGAGGTCAGGCACTGATGTTGGATGTGAAGGCCTGGCTCACAGTCTCTGTTTTAGTGGAGGAGGGATTCACTGTAACTAAGGCGCCAAGCCCAGCCCCGGAAAATAACCTCATACCATTATCCCTCCTCCACCAAACTTTACAGTTGGCACAATGCAGTCAGGCAGGTAATGTTCTCCTGGCACCTGCCAAACCCAGACTCATCCATCAGACTGCCAGACAGAGAAGCGTGACTCATCACTGCACAGAACACATTTCCACTGCTCCAGCAGTGTGCTTTACAACACTCCATCCTATACTTGGCATTGCTCTTGGTGATGTGAGGCTTGCATGCAGCTGCTCAGCCATGGAAGCCCATTCCATGAAGCTCCCAGTGCATAGTTTTGTGCTGGAGTTAATGCAGAGGAAGTTTGCAACTCTGCAGTTGAGTCAACAGAGCGTTGGTGACTTTTATGCACTATATACCTCAGCTCTCTGTGACCCCGTTCTATACTTTACGTGGTCCCCACTTCATGTCTGAGTTTCAGTTGTTCCTTAACACTTCCACTTTGCAGTAATACCACTTGAAGTCGACCACCATCATAATAATACCACGATTGCATTCACTAAGCTCTTCAGAATAACCCATTTTTTCACAGACGTTTGTAAACCTGACATATAGGGAAAAGGAAAAAAAAATCTAGAATAGGGACAGCCTCATCTTTCAACCTTAGGGCGTTTGATGCACCTAATATATACACTTCCATTCAAAAGTTTGGGGTCACTTAGAATTCCCTTGTTTCCCATGAAAACATACATGAAATGAGTTTTAATAGGAAATATAGCTAAATAAATAGGAAATAGTCATAGACAAAGTTATAAATAATCATTTTTGAAATTAAAATAATTGTGTTCTTCAAAATTGGTTTCGTCAAAGAGTCCTCCTTTTACAGCCTTGTAGATCTTGGCCATTCTAGATGTCTGATGAGATTTCACCCACTGCTTCCTGAAGCATCTTCCACAAGTTGGATTGGCTTGATGAGCACTCCTTACATACCATTCGGTCAAGCTGCTCCCATCACAGCTCAGTAGAGTTGACATCCAGTGACTGTGCTGCCTCTCCATTATACACAGAATACCAGCTGGCTGCTTCTTCCTTAAATAGTTCTTACATCATTTGGAGCTGTTTTTGGGTTATTGTTCTGTTGGCTGAAATTGGCTCCAATCAGGCACCGTCCACAGGGTATGGCATGGCCTTGCAAAATGGAGTGACAGCCTTCCTTCTCCAAGATCTCTTTTATCCTGTACAAACCTCCCACTTTACTGTCACCAAAGCAGCCCCAGACCATCACATTGCCTCCACCATGCTTGACAGACGTCATCAAGCACTCCTCCAGCGTCTTATCATTTGATCTGCATTTTACAAACATTCTTCTTTGTGATCTGGACACCTCAACCTCAGATTCATCTATTCATAGCACTTTTTCCCAATCGTCTTCTGTCCATGTCCGTGTTCATTTGTCCACCTCAGCCTCTTTTTTTTGGCCATTCTGAGACTCTGCGGCTTTTTCTTTGCATGCCGGAGTTTCCTCTTCGCTGTTGATGTTGAGACTGGTCTTTTGCAGATACTATCTAATGAAGCTGCCACTTAAAGACCTGCGAAGCGTCTGTTTCTCAAACTACACACTGTAATATATGTATCCTCTCGCTCAGTTGTGCCCCGAAGTCTCCCTCTCCTCTTCCTATTGTGGTTAGAGCCAGTGCTGCTCTGTGAAAGGAGCAGTACACAGCATTGTACGAGATATTTCTGGCAATTCCTCACATGAAATAGATTTCATTTCTTAGAACAAGAATAGAGTGACAAGTTTCAGATGAAAGTTTTTTTGTTTCTGACCATTTTCAGTTCGAACCCACAATTGCTGATGCTTCAGATACTCATTTAGTCCAAAGGAGGCCAGTTTTATTGCTTCTTCAATCAGCACAGCCATTTTCATTTGTGTTAACATAATTGCAGAAGGGTTTTCTAATGATCAATTAGTCTTTTCAACACCAATATAGATATTCCATTAAAAAACAGCCGTTTCCGGCTATGATAGTCATTTACAACATTAACAATGTTTGCACAGTATCTCTGATCAATCTGATGTCACAGCACTATTTTTCAACTGGTTGATCACGACTTAAATACCAAATAATGGCCACATGTCTACAGCTTCCACTTGTGGAATAAGTGAGAAAATCACACGTGGAAAGGAGAACAAACCATCATCCAACCACGGCTAGTTCACGCTGGATGACAAACAGAGGCAGAAAGGGCAGCCCTTCACCTCAGCCCTGCACCGCTTACCCAAGAAACCTTCTGGAATATTCTCCGCATCAATGACATCCACTTCCCGTCGAGTTTACACACACTAAGATTTCCCTGTACTTACTTGTTGTGTTAGGACCTGGATTATGCTTGATAATGATCTACCTGTGAACGGTGCCATTTTAGGAGCAAACTCTCTTCTCGGATGATTGGCGGAGCTGACGGGGTCAGCCTGAGGTCACACCTAAAGCTGTTTTGAGACACTGTCAGAATTACTAAAAAATGTTACATTTGTGAGGCACCGGAAATGTTATTACCTACAGCTGACAGTATAAGTAAAACCAAAATTATAATTTAAAATTTTAAAATAAATTTCACAGTTGGGCATTACAAAAAATTACATTCTTATACATTTTTCTGTAAGTATAGAAATGGTTGAGCATCCAGATTTGATAGCCCTCAGCGGATGGTTTCTATTCATTAATCTCTCAGGCCTCTAGATTTTCCCGCTGCAGCAGCATGTTCAGATGCAGTGAAACGCGCGTCCAGCTAGATGCATTCTGCTTCCTGACAAAGACACATCTCTGAAGCCCTCTGATTCCCCTGCAGTCCAAAAAGATCTACGAGCAACGGTGCCGGGAAGCAGATGAGGCTGAACAAACCGTGGAGCGGGTGGAAGGCACGTCCAGCGCCACCAGCAGGCAGACGGGAAAGGCAGGTCCCTTACGGCCGCTGGGGTCGGCGACATGGGTCCCGTTTCTTAAAGAATTCAATACTGACGGTGGAAATGTTTGATTGGCCCTTAAATATCACCTTACACAGAAAGTAAAACCAATTTCTGTTTTCTTTTTTTTATTTTTAAATCAACTTAGACAATTATTTCAAACAGATATTTTCCTAGTAAGTATTATCATAACAAGCAGGTTAGTAATCTATGTCCAAAAAGTCCCTTAACCCAACTGCCCCAGCGAGGCCGATTCACCTCGAGCTTTCCTCACTTCCATGTCACTTTGGACAAAAGCATCTGGCCAATAACTGTAACTTTGGCGTTGAAGGTTTCCGAAGCTTTGCACTTTATGACATTTTGTTTTCCCCAAAGCAGAAGCGAGTTGTTTTTGTTCCCAGTCTTTATTTCATTATGACATTTTCTGCGTGAATGTTCCCTTCCTGTGATGAATCAGGTGCACAGCAAGGCCCGACAGTGCAAGGAAGTGGCCGCAGAAGCAGGTGAGACGCCGCAGCATGTGACAAGCTGAACTCCTGTCCTTGAAAGCAGGATATGTGTCTGTCCATTCGTTTAGGTGTGTGGGCATCTTGTCTGTGGCTCACCAAAGGGCAGGGTTTGGTTTCAAGATTTGGGTTTGGAGTCACTCATTTTTCGAAAGCAGAGACAACAGATTTCTGACTAGCTACATCACGAAACCCGAGGTGGAAATTTCAGGTCCAGAAAGTACAGATTTTGTTTCAACTAACCAGTTGAGTATGAAGAGTCACAGTCACAGAGTACTCAACTGGCTGATTGAAACAAAATCTGGGTCTGGGCTTTTACTTTCTGGACCTGAACTTTCCGCCTCTGCATGAAACGGTGCTCTTCTCCTCTCACGTGTCGGTCAAACAAATGGATGCATTGAGGTTTGGTTCACCACCGAGATCAGCACTGAACCTCAGAGCACAGTCTGCAAATTGGCTAATGGCGTGAAGAATATCCTTTTATTTTTCTCTAGAGAAGCAATACGTGTCCAACGTCACCCAACTGGAGAAGGTCCGGCAGGATTGGGAGAGCACACACGCGAGCACATGCGAGGTAGCTCTGCCCCCCGGCCCGCTGCTTCCTGTCTGCTATGGTCGCACTTGGCCCACTTGTGATGCATGTTGTAGTAAGATGATGCTCATCCAGGAGAAAGGTCACAGATTTTAAAGAACTCAAAGACAACAGCAGATATTTTGACATGGTTTATCTGCAAATGTTCACATTATGAGATTATTTTCAAATGAATACATGAAATAATAAAAATACAAATGATAGCATAATGGTTGAAGTATTTATCACTTGCAGGACCACAGATGTAAAGATATCTGAGGCTCCTTTTTAAGGGCTAGATTCTCGCTGGTATCCTGCTCTGTTGGTTCCAGTGATGAGGATCACTGCGGATCACTGGGCTGTTTGGTTTGCAGGTCTTCCAGCAGCAGGAGGTGGACCGAATTAGCTTCCTGAGGAACGCCATGTGGGTGCACTGCAACCATTTCTCAATGCAGTGCGTCAAAGACGACGAGGTCAGTGGCAGCGTCATGTGACTCTGCGGGTCGGGGCTCTGTGCCCGTGAATGGATGAGTAGTTAAATAGGTCAATAACTAAACCACAGACACTGTAATATAACAACTATGTTTTGTTTTGTAATTAATATTTGTAATTAATAGAGCTCATGTAATTATGAGAAAATTTTAGGGAAAAAACCTTGCACGCCTGTATATTGTTTTGAAGGACACTAGTAAATATATAGGGAACTGTGACTGTATCCAACTTAAGGCTGTTTTTACAGTATTATGAGGAAGTTAGGAAGACTCTGGAACAGTGTGATACCACCACAGACAACAACTGCTTCATTAGGACGAAAATGACTGGCTCAAGCCCACCAGGTAATTACCTACTGTGTCATTATTACTATATTCCAGAAAACATTGATTAATTAATGAAAGTGGTGCCAAAAATGACAAAACCTTATTTTCATACCTGTCATGTTCCTTTGGTCACAAATACAACCCCCCCTTCAGCACCAGGTTTTGTGCTTTTAATGCATGTGGCACTAATCTGGTCTATACATCAGCAGTGAAGATTTGGGGCAGAGTGTAGAAAATATTTGGATTTTTTTCCCCCCATAAGGACAGTATGTGACATCACTTCCTGTTAATGACTTAACAGACCCAGCCTTGGCACAAACTCTAGAAAGTATGGAGTAAACACTCTTAAATAGATCTTTTTAAATAATTGCTAGTCTAGTTTAGTACACTGATCTTCAAACCATTAGATAATAAGTCATTAAATAACCAAATGACCCTGTATCTTGAAAAAGTTAAGTAAGCATGTTCGTTCAAAGACCTCACTGATATTTCTGCATTGTCAATACCCATACCTGTATGACAGAAAGTGATTCATCTAGAATATTGAACGTTTTAAGTCAACATTTTGAAACTTTCTTTGAATGTTTGAATACTGCATGTGAGTGCATTGTGAACTTTCATACTGCGGTAGAGTGGACTGCTTGCAGGAAGTGCTCATTGGACTTCATGGTTGTGTCCCTAGCCCCCGTTTCCTTTGAGAATTACTACGAGAGGGATGGGCCAGCCCACAGCAATGGCACCCCCCGCATGGGAGGAGGGGGAGGAGTCATGAGGAGGTCAGAGGTCATTTCACCTAACACAGCCTCGGCTCCCTAGAAGTGTCTGATCTATGTAACGACGCTCCCCGGGTTACAAGGCAGTTACGTTCCCATAAAGCTATCATAAGGCAAAAATATCAAAAGGCGAAAATGTATTTTATTACGGTACACCTAACCTAATAAACACCACAGCCTAGCATAGCCTTCCTTAAACATGCTTAGAAGACTTACATTAGCCTACAGTTGGGCAAAATCATTAACACATAGGCTATTTTATAATAAAGCGTTGAGTATCTCATGTATTGTATTGAATAAAGTACTGAAAGTGAAAAACATTTACCAATCGTAAAGTCAAAATATTGTAACACGGACCATCGTAACCCTGGGAGTGTGTGTGTGTGTGTGTGTGTGTGTGTATATATATATATATATATATATATATATACGTATAAAATTCATACATGTCCATGAATACAATACTCTTATACAGAATAGTTCACGTAATCATTTTCAGCAATTATGATGTATTAATTTAGTCACTAAAGCCATTTCAGATATCCTGCTTTCCAATTTATGTCAATCAGCGTGAAATTTAATTTTAATTTCTAGGTTTTCTAATCTTTTGCAAAGCAACGGCGGGTCAAGGCTGAATATCGCTGAAGCTTCACAGTCAGCAGGATCATCTAGTGGTCAGTACTAGTGACAATTTAGATGGCCGTCCAATCTACCGCAGCATTTCTCAGCCTTCTCTCGGCCGCAGCAGGCCTTCTCTCTGCCGCAGCAGGCCTTCTCTCGGCCGCAGCAGGCCTTCTCTCTGCCGCAGCAGGCCTTCTCTCTGCCGCAGCAGGCCTTCCATACTGCTACTGTGCCACGGGGTTGTTTGGCTGATGAATCACCTCACCATCAATCTAAGGGATCATCCTGCAACACTGTGGCCAGCACCCACTAAATATTTCTGCCCAGTGAAATTATTCCCAGTTAAACTGTTAAATGATTTCAGAAATGAATTATAATACTAGAAGGAAATAGCTGAAAAAGTCATGTTTGTATCTCTAAAGAGAAACTGAGTATTTTGTGTATCATGTAGTGAGTTTCATTACAGATTTGGTCCTCCTAAGATCTCTCAGCTTAAAAATGGCTTACAGAGTTTAAAATTTGTTGATTGCTGAGTGGTTTTGATGTCCCCTCTGTGTTCATGTCTTACCCCCCCCACACTAAGTGACAAACAGATAAAGTTCCTTATTGCTTCCTCTGTTCTTACTCCCCAGGTCAAATGTCGAACATGACGAATGCGTTTGTCGCGGCCGTCAACAAAGAGGCTGAGTACCAAGTCCTGTTTGATTATAGAGCACAGGTCAGTTGCAACACCTGCAGAAGCAAAGAGGTCCCATGGCTGTGGTGTAACACATGGCCACTCATGGGGCTTCAACACCGCACGGCGGGGGCCAAGCCCTGGGGGTGTGATGTAGCTATTACAGAAGACCGCCAGAGTGCTGGGGAGGGGGGCATACAGGCCACTTATGTTGGCCTCTGTTTACAGGACCCGGACGAGCTGACGATTCTGAATGGGGAGAGAGTGATGGTGCTTGAGAGGGGGGAGGACGGCTGGTGGCAGGTGGAGAGGAACGGTCAGGCCGGGCTCGTCCCGGGGTGCTACCTGAGCAAAGCATGATGGGAGCCATGGGAAGGGCTACGCCTCACGCAGTCCGGCCGCCCAATAGCGACGTCAGTCTCTCATCCCCCAGCTACAACAACATAACTTCAGTCTAATGAAACAACACCTTATACATCTTCTGTTTCATCCATGATCTACAGCTGTAACAGTTGTCAGTCATTTTGTTTTATCGTCTAATTTAAACTTCACAACATTTTTGTCACAAATATTATCTGTGGAAATATTAGCGATGTCTTGAAACTTGAATAGTGATGCTGATTTCTTTCCATGCTAAAAGTGTTTTATTTATTTTGTATATTGCGGTTGGTGAATTACTCATGCAAGGAAAATTATCAACTGAAAATAAAACAAACCAAAGTTCATCATGCCCTGAGACTTTTGAAAACCAGTGGAAGGTAACACCCACTTTGTCCACTACGTTTTCAGGCTCTAACACAAACATATAAGACCTGTATCACTTTCAGATCACATTTTTGTTTTAGAAATTTCACTTCTCTGACAATTTCATCTAAAGAAACTTTACATAACAATGCCAGCAACCATTCACTATAATTTACCAGAGGTGTTAATTAAGTGCCTTGTTTAAACACAGTACTGCAGAAAGTGGCACTCCAATCAGTAACCTATATAAGACTTATATATTTCTAGGAAACTGCAACCAAGGTGCTTTACTAAGGAAATTAAGAATAAAGTCGGGAGGAAAAGGGCTCTGTTCCACAAACGGAAAATAACTAATGATTTCAAAATAAAGCAGGAGTATCTAAGTCTACAGGTTGAGTTACAAAATAACATTAGACTGTCCAAGAGGAATGTAGAAAGAAAAATTGCATTGGAGGCTAAGGATGACAATAAAAGTTTCTTCCAGTACTTTAACTCCAAAAGAGCTCTAAAAGCTGAAATCACTAATTTGCAGGATAGTAACGGCATTATAATTGAAAATGAAATTGATATAGTAAATGAGTTTAATGATTATTTTACACGGGTTTTCAACGTAGAGAACACAAGTAACTTACCACCAATTAGTACGAATAAAGCGTCGTCTATGACCAATATATGTATAACTGAGGCTGATGTGGTACTAAGCCTAGTTAAACTGAAAATAAATAAATCGCAGGGCCTCTGATGACATCTTACCTATAGTTTTAAAATAGATGAGGGATATTATTAGCCAACTTCCAATATAATGCCCATATATTAAAAAAGGGGATAGAAGTAATCCAGCAAACTATAGGCCAATCAGTTTAACTTGCATAACTGGAAAAGGAATGGATGCTATAATCCAAGTGAAAATGGTAGATTACCTGGATTCAAATAACATTCTGAGGGATAGCCAACATCGATTTAGGAGAGGTAGATCCTGTTTAACTAATCTACTTGAGTTCTTTGAGGAAGCTACAAGAGAAATTGATCACAAAAAGGCCTACGATATGATCTATTTAGATTTCCAGAAGGCCTTTGATGTTGTCCCCCGCAAACGGCTTTTGCGTAAGCTCTGAAGAGAACACCACAAACAACTGGGGACTGTTAACTTTCGGACTGAAGAGAAGCCATTGTGTTGCACTGGAGAAATGCCGCTCTTATCGTGAAGAATAATAATAATGAAGACCCGAGGTTGGATCACTTAAAAAAAATTGTGCTGTTCACGTCAATATGGGCAAACTGTTGTTGTTGGTGTTAACTGCAAGTCCAACTGAAACAAAACCAAAATCAACTGCCCCAGAAATGTTCACAATTTAACACCATCGGTTAGCCACAAGCATGCTAACTGATACAAAGAATGCCATTTTCTCAGACACAATGATAGGTCTACATTTATTTTATTGAAAGAGGTCTGACTTATTTACAGTAATAACATCACATTATTTTATTCTACACAACTATTTGTTAAACTTAATTTCTCACACAAACTTAATTTCTGCACACAAAAGAAAACTATTAAACAATAATAATTACCCTCTGACTGGAATACACAGTGCATAGATTATTCCCAAATTCCATTCACATATTGTTTACAGGACCCTCAAGTTAATCACTCAGAAAACAGTCAGAAAGTTTTGAGCAGAAGTCTGTCTATAAGGATGTTAGGTCATGTTATTACTCAGAAAGTGACATCGGCAACGGGCTGAAACCAACTCTGCAGTGGGAAAACAAAACCCAATAAAGGACAAAGGGGTATTTACAGCTCGTACTGGGTGCTTACAAAATGTCTTCAAAACCTACACATAGTGCAAACTAATAAGAAAGAACATCACCCACTTATTTTCTGTTTGCCATGCTTCATAAAACACAGGACAAAAAAAGGTCATTGCTATTTATGCTTAAGATCTTGTGAAGACTGCAATATCAACTAAAAAGGCATGGCATGAATAGTGTATTGCTGCCTCACCCAACAGCAGTGCACAGTGGTAGCTATCCTGCGCTGTGCACGGCGCGCTTTAGCTTATGGTGGCAGGAAGCCCACGCGGTCACATGGCACAGAGCTCCCTAGGCGTACGTCCCCCCGGTGATGAGCAGCTCATACGCCGGGTCACGGCTCCGGCGGCACAGAACCACGCAGGCACACAGCATCCCAAGCATCTGCGGCAAAGAACCAGCAGCTGCGTTAAAACCTGCGACATGCCGGCTCATGGTCCGGTTGCAAGTTTAATGCATGATTGCATCGCACTAAATACATATGATAGTGGACAAATACATTCTTCAAAAATACTCTTCATAAGCTAATTTGGCAATAATTATGTTGAACATTATTGACAAGGTTGCTGTTCACCAGACACTTCAAAGCTACAAGACTCACAATATTACATTTAAAGATGTAAATATATAATGTATCTCAAATAATGAAAATATCAGGCTGATGGGCAGGTTTGTAATTATATACACGTTGTGTCTTTAATAAAACAGACCTGCCATTTCAAACCACATACATTTTAAACAAATACAAATATATACATGGTACACATACCATGAAGTGGGATTAGTGCTGGGCGGTATGACCAAACATTTGAATCAAACGTTTGTTGTTTGTATATTGAGTTATACTATATATGGAGAATTGTCATTATAAAGTTATCACTGTTAGAAAAAAGGGTGTACATAATTACCAGGGGTCCCCTCTCAATACACTCATAATGCTTCTAGCAGTGAACAATATTATATAATTTGCTGCCTATTGAAGCATTACAGCCGTTGTTTCAGCTATGCTACAATATGGCGGTATATAAAAAATTCATACCGTACTGGAAATTAAATCCGGTATATGGCCCAGCATTATGTGGGATCATAATTTATTTGTAAACAGATTTACCTGTATCGCGGCAAACGTCAGAGCTGCCCAGATAACATACATCATGATCTGCTTCAGTTTCTTCACCACAAGAGCTTCACATCCCTGGACAAAGAAAATGCTGTTAATTTCACTTTATTCGTATTCTGGTGATACTGAATCAAAAATTCACAAGGATAAAAGAAACACAGTGATTGCAACATCATAACCTGTGGCTCCAAACGAGTCAGAATATACAGTAAGTATATGGAGGTGTCAGCAGTCATGATTTTTAAGGAGAGCATTTCCTTTGTATGAGTAGCCTTATTGTAAAGTGGCACCAGCTTTGATGTAGTTGGGAAATGCAAGAACACTAATAACACCATGGTGGAACAACTGTACACTGGGCCCTGGGGCATTATGGGGCTTCCACCATAATGTGGTAGGTGACGAGCATGTGCACCCACCACATGACAAACCACTGACAACCTGAGTACTGCCGTGCAGCATCAGATGGAACGGTGTGAGTTTTTTCCAGTGCCTAAAAGCGTCAATCCTGCCACTAACCCCCAAATTTTCCCTGGAAGTTGGAGGACCTGCTTGCAGGGCCAGATGTAGGTTAACATCATACCCAGGATGAAGCAAATGCAGGTTAAGGGCCTTGCTCAAGGGCCCAACAGAGCAGAATCGCTCCAGGCATTCACGGGATTTGAACCAGCAACCTTCTGATTGCTGGCACAGATCCCTAGCCTTACAGCCACCACTCCATCCGTAATAATGAGATTGCATACATAAAAATGAGAGATGCATGTCACAAGTCCATATAAAATGCATAACATCAGTGCTGGGGCAGCTGCCCTGGTTGCCCCGCCTACCAGTCTGCCCCTGAACCTAAAGCTGGCATGAGAACCCCAGGTGGTGAAGCTCACCAAGACCGTCATGGGGACGGGTCTTAACTAGCACCCACCTCCTGGTAGAGGTCTCCGGGGCGGCTCAGAGAACCGCTACAGTTGCTGACACTGGACTTGCAGCAGCTGACCGGAACGCTGTTATTTCTCGACTCCTTGAACCAGCGGGTATTCCTCCAGTCAGAGTAGTTATGAATTCCACAGCAATAAAGCTGTCATGAAAAGGATACTTTTAACATGGAGATCCACCAGTGAAACAGGAGGCATGTCACAAAGACAGTAACAGGTGATTTAGATCCTCCTACCTGCCTTTGTACATAATCAATGGCACGGCTCGGAGCATCGGTGTTTGTCCCATTGTACTCATTGTACACCTTATGAATAGAGCGATCTACTTCATCTTCCACCTGCAAAAAATATATAATCTGCTCATCTTAACACAACGATATTATATTAAAGGTGCACCATGGGAGTAAATTACAGGGAGGATGGAGGTGGGTTGTAACCACCCCCCACCCCCCAGTAATCAAAATCAGCTAATACACCCCCCCCCCTCAATAATCATGTCTCTGCCTAAATGGGTGGAGATCTTATCCCTTCCAATGTTCAAACCAAAGTTGCACCCTTGGGTCGCTCAATCCCACAAGCGCCACACGGGCATTGCTGTAATTCACGTCGCTACCACTAGAGGCATTTGTGACGCATGTACAGCATCGCTAAATTCAAGCAATTGTTTAGGGGCTGAATATGATGGTGAAAAGTCAAATAACCTTAGCGACCATCCAGAGAAGACTTACCGTAAGCAATGAACTATCTTTAACATATCAATTTTTGCCAGAGAAAAAAACTCGTTCTTGACAGTATAAACGTACAAAAAACTGATTATGAACCACAATATAATCAGGGAGAAGTATTAATTTTATCAGATAAACCCCACCCAATGGCAAAAAAGAAAAGATTCCATTACAGAGGTTTCTGCATTTAAATTAAAAACTCCAACACAGATCAAAATGTCGTAAAAGACTTACCTTTGCTCGGTAAATATAGCCAAGAACGACAACAACTACTTCTGTAACAAACACCAGGAGGAGAATGACGACAAACTAGGGAGCAGAGAGACATTTTATTAATAACATTTAGAAAAAGGTTGGAGCCAGTTTAGAAACAGACAGTTGTGTGGACAGATACTACAATTGCAATGTGATTAGTCTTGCAAGTGTGGTGTAGCCAGAAAATTTACTTTGGGTGTGCCAAAAAATGTTATTTAATTTGGGCGTGCAAGCTGATGTTTTGGGTGCCATTTGCACACCCTGGTCACGCCCCAGAACCGCACGTTGTTTACTGTGGATATGGGTCATCATCGGACTAAATTCCAGCTGGATCTCGAACGGCGATACTTTTGAGTGAAATATAAGATCGAGTCACTCACAGCGGCCAGACCACAGCGGCTCTCTCGGACCGTGGCACAGCAGCCGATGAGCCCGATGATGAAGAGAAGGGCTCCCACAGCTATAATAATGACAGCGGGGATCAGGGTGTACACGTCCTCAAAGAAATGGTCGTAGTCGTCATACGTGATGAACACATAGGCTCCGACGTAACACAGAATTCCCGCGGCTGCCTATAAAACAAGGGGAAAACTACGTGTATGCATGTTTTATTTATCAAGGCTTCTGAGCATTAAACATAAATTGCCTGATACATCTGGAACCTTCCGCCACTCCATTATACACGTGTTGATTGAATATTACAGTATAAATGTTACATCCTGACAGTAATTTTTATTGTGCGTTTCACAAGAATGTTACGTGCATATCTTCCGCACAGCTCACTGCTTGAGCAGTAACTTATTATTTCAACATTATCGCACACTATTTACTTTATGCTCTCTGTCTCATGTGGAAATTATGCAAGAGGGCATTTTTAATCTTTCCATTCTGTTCCGGACAGGAGGTTCTGGTGAACAGTGAGCCCTGGGTGAGATGCCAGCTCATCAGTGGGCACAAACCCACTCAATAAAGTCAGCTACTGTGGACAGGTAGCTCTGCCGGCGTGTAACAAACTGTACCACCCATCTTAAACACCAAAATAGCACTTTCACTACAGATAAGGGCACTCACAATAAAGAAATCACGTGAAATCAACTATACCTGATTCACTACAATTAGGCATTTGGAATTACCAGCACTATTCACATTTTATACAATCGTATACCTGTACAATAATATCTAACTCTGGGCTATTTGTTTTACATTGTAAAGTACACTGGCAAATACTTTCTTTGACCTATATAGGTTTTTCTGATAAATATACACGTCCGATTATTCCAGCTTGTTATCATAGCCGGGGATCGTCAACATGTCCGTGTCAAAATGTTTCAAGAGAGAAAAATAACAATGTAAACTACTACTTAAGAATATTTAGATCAAAATGTCCTCCAGAATTCGCCATGGTGTTGAGCCCTGATCATAGATAGTAGGTTTGCAAATATATACATACCTGCAATGACAGATAGCTAACTAAGGTCATGGTACAACCAAATTTTGAGATAAGCACTACGACATTTCTTGCATAACGCAGTTAAGTGAGACGGGGGGGAAACCCTGCAAATCCGCTGGCACCAATGGCACGTCTCGATAATAAATGTGCAAATGATCAGCAGTTCCTGAAACATTTAGCGATCGGAACATGCACTAAAATAAACTGACTTCTGTACTTAACACCCAAAGTCAAATGCCATTTAGACCAGGACTGAAGTGTCAATATATCAGCTAGTTAATATAAAACCAAAAGGCCATAAATGCCAAAGGCTTGACGCTACACCTTGGCAGCTTATTACCATGAAATGTAGTTGTTTAAACGCCGAGGAGACGCAAATGTCAGCGCCACTTCAAAGCCCCAGAACCGGCCGGAACAATATGTGTCCCCGGCAAGACGCCGCATGCTGCCACTTACCCAGAAAATAAGGTTTAGGAAAACCAGCACGGTCTTCGAGGAGGTGACACCGCACTGGCCCATTTCGCCTGCAGAAAAACAGCTTATTTTTTACAGGGGCCGTATTACTATAGTTATAAAATGGCTGTCTGCCTGCAGCAGTCCGTTACCCCGGAAACTCTCCGCTGAGCCCCGTGTCGGACGCCCCCGCCGAGGAAAACTGCACGGGAGGCGGCGTGTGTGCCGCAGAGCCGGCAGGAGGTGCCGTAATAATGCACTGGGAAGCGGGCGAAGTGAAGACCCTGGCGAGGGAATCGTGAAGCTTTCAACATACACTCACTATAAACACCCCATGATGATTTCAGTGCTCCTTCGATTCTTATGTTAATTACATTATTATTATTATTATAACAGATTATTATTATTTATTTCTACCTTATGACCTCAATTTATATAATTTCTTATCCGTGACCTTGCTTATAATTTGATAAACTTTGATTTGATTTGCAGTCACTGGAAGCTAGTTATACACATTCACCCGTATACACTAATATTTTATGGCATATATATATATATATATAGTTGATATACAATTCACGAAATTATAACTGATTTGGATTTTAACTTTTTATACAGACAGTATTAATCGACAGGAGTTGCCACAAGCTAGTTTTCAGCCCATAACAGTTTCAGTACCCGGTCAGAAGTAGAACCCCGGCAACAATCTGATCGAATTGAAGGTACTTCCTAATTCGTGTGAGTGTAAGGATTTTATTTTATGCATATATATCGTAGTCATAATAATTTCAAAGTTATGAAAAATTTGTTTCATAATAAACATCACACGTATGTAGTCATGATTACTACTATTATTATTATTACGATGATGATGATGATTACTCCAGCTACTGCGATTACAAATGGACTTTTACAGTGAAATGTGGAGACCGGAAGTCAGGCCCCCTGGTTTTTCCCATGATGCTTTGTTCTATAGTCCGAAGTACGCCAGAAAAAACAGCAGGTAAAGAGCTGGATTTACGTACAAGCAGCGAGTTACGGCGTCATCTAGCTGGAAGGATACCTTTATTCCGAAGTAATGTTTGTTTCTTTGTTGTTTAGCAAGCCTAGTGCTATTTTAAAATGTCTGTCAGCTGAATGCTAGTTTCGGAGTTGTTTATGTAACTGTCTGTGGTTATTATCTGGTAACGAGAAAACTAACTTGATAACAGCGTTTACGTGATTTGTATTAAGTAATCTGTGAAGTGATTCGTTTAAATGCTGAAGCGATTGTATAATTAACTTTTTTATAATATGTTAGTTAAACTTAGCTGCGTGAAGATTTTTCAGGTGTTGCATTAATTTTTAGCTTTTATTATGATTCATATGTTCAGACCTTACAATACAAATATGTTTTAGGACCAGGACCTTTGGCATATAATGTCATTAAATTAGCGTTTTTTCGTGTTTATTTATTGTGCTTGATCCCGAGATGTCACGTGTTTCACTGTTACAGAACGGAGGTTCAGAAGTGTGAAGTGTCCATGTTTCTGCTGCTGACTGTCAGGCCTTTCTCCAGAGATCAGACATGAAAAGCAGAGAGGACTGCCTGCAGGAGCCCGAAAAAGAGAACAGGAGGCAGCCGAGGCCGCCCCGGCACCGACAGCCATGCCGCTTCTACTCCCAAGGAAAGAACTGCCAGTTTGGGGAAAACTGTCACTTCCTCCACCAGGGAGAAGAGGCCAAGCAGGCGCTGAAGGGCGTGGATAACATGCCAGGGGGGGCACAGGAGACAGCTGACGGCCGTGCGGAGCCCGGTCCTGAAGAGGGCGAAAGCTGCTCCCAGGCCCATCGCTTGCCTCACCCCGGGACCGCTCCGCACAGGCGAAGTCACGGCACCCGGCCGTGCCGCTACTTCCTGTCTGGCCACTGCGCCCTGGAAGACCGATGCCGCTTCTGGCACCCTGATGATTTGCCTCCCGTGGCCGAGCCAAACACTAGGCCCAGGGAGCCTGTCGAGCCCCCCAGCGTCATTCACGTGCGACTGAGCGAGCTCACGGAAGAAGTGGCAAGGCGGCTCCGGGACACAGAGATCACCCAGCTGGCCAAGCGCTTTCCCAGGGACCAGCTGATCGTTCAGGAGCGGGAGGATGGGCAGCTCACTGTCTACAGGTTCATCGTGCATCCCAGTGACCCCGACTGGGTAATCCCACATCTTATGATGTCACACAGCATATGTACACGGGCAGCTGAGGTTCAGTCAGGCAGCTTGTTACTCAAATTTGCTGAATTTTTGCTGTCTTTTTGTGACACAAATGAAAATAGTTGAATCTTACATAAATTTTTGTACTGAATTTAAATTTCTAATTGCATTTCCCTATCCCACAAGAATTTTGAGTGATACAATTAAAATTTACACTACATGCATGGTGGAAGTGACTCATCTAAAAGTTAGAAGTGCGATTTTCTGCCGTATTTTGGAACAGAGTCCATAAGTCATGAGGCATACTGGCACTCCAGCTGCCTTGATATTCTCAAGATTCTTTATTCTATTTGTCATTTGTATTTGCCTTCTGTAAAGTCTAAAAATGTTCACAAATAGAAATAATTTTTCCTAAATTTAACCTTTAATATACCCCTCCATTCTTACTAAGGATTTTCATACTATAAATATTACCTAATAATGATGTCACTCAAAAACTATTATTGATGGCAGAATCTGAAATGCAATTCTGAAATCAGTGTAGACGACTTCGTAAAGGACACCCCTTAGGTTTTCTGTGATCTTTATGTTGGTTTAATGTTTAATGCTCTGACAACCATCCATCATTTATTACTCTAGTCCTGGTGACTTGAGTGAAACATGTCTTTACTGGATGGAAGGTTAAAACTATTTTAAATGTTTATGCTGATTTGTTTCAGTGCTGTAGTTCCTTTTTAGTGGTCCCAATAATCCAGAGGTCACCCATCTTTACTTTCCTGTAATTAGTCTTCCTTGCTTTATAGGTTAATCTTTGAACCAAATATATATAACTAAAATGATGAGGGTTACATGCAGTGTATATGTAGTGGATGTTGTGTTTTAAATGACAGTATCTCTCTGTTGATCTTGCAGCCCTTTGACTTGAAAGAAATCCACGTAATGGTTAGCTTCCCTGAGCGCTATCCCCAGGAGGTGAGCAAACAGAGCTCCTACTCTGCCCTTACTCTGTGTTTTGGTGAATGAAGAATACTGACATTGCCTGCATGGAAACTGTTACAGGTTTTTAATGTGCTCATTCCAGAAGACCAGGATTTGCCATCCATCATGGGGAGGTAAAAGAAGTCTTTTTTTTTTTTTTTTTAGGTCATAGATGCATCTATTGTTATGGACATTACCCAATAAGACGCACTGTTTCTAACACACAGGCACGTGTGCAAGGCCTCTCAGGAGTGGCTACAGGCCAGGCACGCCACCAATGAGCTGATGGAGAAGGTGGAGCTGCTGTTCCGGCCGTTCCTACGCTGGCTGGACCGTAACTTGGAGAGGCTTTTCACTGAGGGTGCCCGGCAGGTTGGTTTGATGTAATACTTGTTCAGATCAGTGTTTTTTATTTAAAAATGACCCCCCCCCCCTCACCTCCCCATCTTCTCTCCTCCCAGCTGAAAAAGGACATAGATGCTGAGCGATCTGGAATCCAGTTCATCTCCTACCAGCAGCTCCAAGCATCGGTCTGCAAGGACCAGCGCTCAGAGCCTGCAGTGGGCAGCTCTGATGAAGAGGAGGAGGAGGAGGAGGATGATGGTGAGGAGGAGGACAATGATACGGGAGAGGCGGGAATGTCAACCCTGGCGCAGGAGGAGGAGGCGAGCGGGCGAGCTGTGGAGAACATGAGGAGTGCAGAGCCGCGGAGAGGCACGGAGGTGAAGCTGCTAGGCCTGCAGCTGGGTGAGGGCACAGCCACAGTGAGGGCAGTGCGGCTCACACTATCACTGCAGTGCAACAGGTAGGCGCCGCCACATTGCCCCTGCCGTCTCCTGGTATGTGTACGCGGGGCGTTCTCAGTGGCCTCTCTGTTGCCTGTCGCACGAAGGTGCAAAGTGACGGCGGACCTGGCCGTCAGCGAGGGGCTGCCCTGCTCCGCCCACTGCGACAGGTGCAGCGTCGGAATTGGCGCGGCGTTCCGGCCCAACGTGCTGCACCGCTACTGCGACGTCCTGGGCTACCTGGACCTCAGCAACTCGGCCGCCGTGGACCTGGTGTTACAGGAGTGTGAGCTGATGGTGGGCTGCCTGGAATGCTCCCAGGAGGGCCCCCTGCAGGTAGACATGATGATGATTTATTATTGTTATTGTTGTTCAATAATGATGGAATTATTATTACAGTGGTGCCTGCGGTTCACGAACGCTGTGGACTATGAACAATTTGTTTCACGACCAAAAATTTCATGGAAAAAAATGCATTGGTTCGCATAGAAAATTTGGCTGACGAAGATTCCTCGGCCAGCCGCATCATTTTACATGATACCATACATAAGAACCAATTAAATTAAAAAATTATATTTAACATATTGTGTGTTTTGCGTAAGTCTGAACAAGATGAGAAAAAGATAGTATTGCAGTACTGAGGAGTCGAATATGAACGATATAGCCAAATGTAGAAGTTATTTACCTTTAACTTATTTACCAACAGAATCTGTCAACTCGATGTTGCCGAGAGCTGCACCAACACACACAATGCAATGCTGTCAAATCACTTGCTTTTGCTCATTGTCATTATAAAATACAAAATATTACCGTACAGTGGAACGCAAATGGGTTTCGTGACCAGTTCTTATTCGCCTTTCTCCTCTTTACTAATTTTTTGCTTAATTTCTCACAAAAGCTCCACACAGTCAATGAATCAGTCCAACAGAAAGGGGGAGAATGACATGGTCGTCTCGGATATCACTCATGCAAAAGCAGGGGCAGTAAAATTTGGACAATTTTTAAACCTGTACTAGATAATGCTGAAAAGGAACCATCATTAAAATTGCAAAGCTTATTATATTATATTATACATAAATGATTACTCGATGAATCATCAGATTAATTGGTAGGTTACTCGATTGTGAATATAATCAATAGTGATAGCCCTAGTGGATACCTACATATTTCCCCATACAGACATTATGGATACTATGCTCTTAAGGAGGAAAATGAGACGTATAAACAATCTTTCCTTCTCTTTGAGGCTGTGTGTAAATGCTTTATCTGTAACATGACTTTTCATTGTCATTGGTATGGTCACAGTATATGACTTACTCTGTGTCTCACGCAGAGTTTGTCATTTGGACAAAACATGGAAGTAAATTGTCTGCACTGCCACAGTCGGCTCAGCATACTGGTTGAGGGGACACGGTTCCAGTACATCCAGCCACGCACTCGAAATCAAACTGGTGATTTTGCTCCCCCTTCCCGACTCTGTGTGTGTGTGCGCAAGTGTGTGTATGTGGTTTTTGGCCATGGAATTTGGCAGACTGGTGCTCTGTTTGTCAGGCTCAGACAGCTGGTGCAGGTTGTGCACAAAGCAGATACCCTTCGACTTATGTTATAGGACTGTTTTTATGTCTGAATGTGTGTGTGAGGTTCTGAAATACATTGTATACTGCATTATATACATATCCTGTAATCAACAATGCACTAGATATAGATATTAAAAAAGTGTTAGTACTAAAACGTATTTACAGGTAACTTTAGTAACAGTAATGGCCAAACGGGGATATTTACCCCTTTACTCCTATTGGCCACAAGGGAGCTGAATCTCTGAATGAGTCCGTACCACAAATAATGAAAACTTTTAACATAGACTAGGTAAAACTAACCTGATTTGTCCATCAAATGAGCAAGAATTTCTATCAATAAAACTTGACAGGAGGGTCTTATTTAATAACAGAACAGCCTAGTTATAACTGAGTTATAACTAGGCTGATGTACTGTATGACTCTTAAAGTGAACACACACCTCAGAGATTACAGTAATTCACACTTTTGCTGTGAATCCACCAGCTTGATTTTTACAAGTCTAACGAAAACCGCTTGTTTTGAACGAGTAACAACTAAAGAACGACATTATGTACGTTGTTAAACTGAACTTACCGTTAACTGCACACTGTCTGAATGAGTCACAACGTGAATGTAATATAAACTGCACGGTTTCCCTCTTGGCAACAAGCCGCCAAAAGGGGGTATTTTCATCAATGTGTACAAGAACCCAGCCACTGCTGCTTGACAACAATCTTTACCAATAACATGCTGAATAATACAGCATCAGCAAATAAATAAATGTAAAATGATCAATAATACAATTAGAATATATGCCACTCATAGGCTTCTATAGCCCATTAGCTGTGTGTGTGTGTGTGTGTGTGTGTGTGTGTGTGTGTGTGTGTGTGTGTGTGTGTATATATAGTGAGGCTTGTGCTGGGGTAGGCTGTATGTTCACAATAACCCTATATTCGTTAGAGGATGAATGGATGGAAAAAGCTTCTCTGGTTATCATTGCTTGTCTGCGACGCCCCCTGCAGGTCAGGAAGAGAGGAAGCAAGCGGGTCGGTACCCCAGAGACCCGGCGGTTCAGCACGGGAAGCCCCTACCCGGAAAAGGCACTTGCAAACACTTCAAACAGAGCCAGCGGTGGCTGAGGTGCCCGCTTCTCTGCGCAGCGTTGGCACGCTGGCACGGCTGAGGCCGACGGTGTTGTTTCCTAAGCTCCACTGAAACATCTCTGCTGTATCCCAGGTTTCCATGTTGCGGTCGCGCTTACCCATGTGACCTGTGCCATGACTCGGATCAAGACCACCCTATGGAACGGGCAACCAGGATGCTGTGTGGCCACTGTGCCAAGGAGCAGGTGAGCAACCTTCCAGTTCATGGCAGGTCCCTCTCAGTCTGACCAAGACTGAGGCTAAAGAGGACCAAAACCAGCCTTTTGACGTGGTGGCCCGTGAGTGATTGGCGCCCTCTTGTGGTTTGTAGCCATACAACAACGAAAAGCCCTGCATCAGCTGTGGGAACATGATGACCAGAGGGAGCTACACCAGCCACTGGGAAGGAGGCCTGGGCTGCAGGAACAAAGTGAAGATGAGCAGGTATTATATGGAGAACAGCCAATGACGAGCCAGAGAGAACAGGTTGTGTACTCTGATTGGTTGGTCGCTCAGACTGGTTTAAATATGGCTAAACTGCATACAGATAACTGTCTTTTTGTGACGTGCAAGTTCATTTTCATTGTCAGCTGCTTTCGGGCTTGTTACACAGATCCTTGGTGACCCCACTCCTCTTTTAACAGAAATGATCGTCAGAAGTTCAGCAGCGCAAACAAGACGGTGTCTCGGAAGGCAAAGAGCGAGAAGAACTAAAGAGCAAACGATGGATTTCAAATTAAAAGCTCAAAAAAAAATCTTATTAAAAGATGAAACTAGAAGTTCAAATGAAATTAGATTGGGGGCTCGTGAGCTACCCTTTGAAATTTAAACAACCTCAGCTTGGCTCACAGACAACATACAGGTGTTTTGATGCCTCAGGTCACAAACAGAATGATGTATAGGCGCTAAATGCCAGCTGTTGGGTCCTTTTAAGCGCCGTGGGTGGGGGCCAACTCCTCAGAGATTACGGTAATTCACGCTTTGCTGTGTATCCAGCAGCTTGATTTTTACAAATGGAAATGCCACAGAGAATATTTTTATCCCTCCTGCACAACAGTTCTGCAATCAGGATCAGAATTCTAATAGGTTTAGAAATGGTGACATGATACAGTGCAGAGGGGGAGGGGCAGAGAGCATGGCTGGGTGCTGTTTCCTTAGGACTTTGCAGTATTTACAGCTAGAAGTGGCTTTGAAATTTCTTTGGGTGCCTGTAGTTAAATCAGCACTATATAATTGATGTGGATGTAAAACTATATATTCTTGATTATTATAAATCATTTATAAAGATCTTGATATCTCTAAATAGGTTTATGTAGTGGACTGAATCCTAAATGTAATGTGGAGTGAGAGACTATCTTCTGAGTCTTATGTAGCATTAAGTCTTTTTAAAGATGTCTGCTTCATTAGGGAGATCCAATTTTCTGTGGATCTTAATATTCTGACTGAAGCCTTCTGTATCAAAATAAACTGGTATAAATCTCTTAATTGTGTCATGCTATTTCATGTGACGTGTGTGTCCCAGTGTGTAGTGTTGGCACCTCATTGTTCTTGCATCCTGGCTTCGTTCCATCTGGGAGGCGTTATCCATGCCTGCGTGTTGGTCTTCCTGTGGCCGTGGTCGTTTCCATCCATGCTTGACCCCTCAGGAGCAAAAGCGTGACTGATACTGAGTGACTAATGTGTCAATCAAGTCGGCATTGCATCATTTACATGCTGCTGCTAAGATTTATCAGTGTCAGCTGAGATGATTTCAAGTTGAGGGAAAACTTTATTTGCAACCTTATGCTGATGCAGAGGTTCACGACTTAGTTTAACCCAAAGGTAAACAACATAGAAAGGAATGGCAAGTCTGTCACATCAGCGAAAGGCTTCTCAAAGCCGTGTTCTCTCACTACGAAACAGGAAACTGTTATTAACTCAGGTGGCAGACTTTAGATCCAAAAGCAGATGTAATTATTTCCTTAAATAGATTTAAATGTGTGTTAAATGTGATTCCAGTTCTCCATAACTATTATCTAAGTTTTTGTTTTTTTAATGGACCAAGATGAAAGTGAGCATGATTTGTGAGAAATCATCGACTGAAAAGAATCCAGCAAGAACATAACTTAAGTTTGTCCCTTAATAAGATATGACCTCAGTCAGCAGGTAGGTTGGATGCTTAGGAAAGAAGCCACTGCCACAGACATATTGACTGTCCTGGCGTGTCTCGCTATTAACATGGGTACCATGAAAGACCAGTATATTAATGGCCCGGTCTTGGTATGCTGATTTGTACCGGGAAATTTGGTGGATGAAGAACAAAGCAGTAACATTATACTTTTCCCTCAGAACATCAAGCCCGGTGAGGTCATCACATCTTATTGAAGTCGGTCTTCATCCTAGACTACCTGCAGGTTAGACTGAACATGAAGACGCAGTTCAGGAGACCCTGTGAGGCCAAAGCCTTAAATAAGTCAGCCCTGCTCTTTGATGCTCGCACTTTCATGCATGGACCCTATCAGCAATACACAATGATAAAGCCCATAAGATTAAAACAGACTGCAAAATGTGACTCATATGAGTCAATTATTTAAATAATGTTTTGATAAATATGTCAGCATAAATCAGACTGTGATGCAGCATGCCTTCTGTGAGTTATTAACAAGCACACGGCTGTGGGATCCAGAGGCGATTGCATTTTGTATATCACAGATACAAACATTTAGAGTAATTATGCTGTAGAAAGTCTTTTTTACTTGTTTAATCCACTAAACATAGACGACCAGTCAAATGTTTTTGCACAGCAGTTTTTTTGGGTTTTTTTTTATCACTTTTCCATTTATTACATAAGCTGTAGATATCTTATTCTTGTTTAGCATTGGAAAGTTGAGCGAACAACTATAAATGGAAATATAAGTCAAATACAACAAGTCTCCATAACATGGAAAGAGTATTTAACAGCGCATGTCTGACATCCTATTAACTGGTTGTATGGTGATGGTATAGTCAAATCCTAGGTTGTCCTTTAACTTTAAATGCACTAGTTAACAGTTTCATCCCATGAAACAGAGCAGTATTTTAATGTCCCTTGTAGAAAGAATGCCTTGAATTTTCTCTGCTGCTATAACTGCTAGAGGAGGTTATTTTGATGAATCAAAGATATGATGTTTGCTTGCTAATAAATACTTTTGAGTTATAGTGTAGGTCTTGGACAAATGGGATACATAGGCCTATAAGTCAAAATTGTGCATTCTGCTTTTTTTATTATAAAATATTCTAATATAAATGTTGATTGAAAGGGTAAAAGAAGCAGGAGGGATATGCCTTCATATTGGCAGCACAGGTAATGGGCCGTACACAGGAAATCAATCAGAGAACACTAAAGAGGATTTTTTTCACATGTAGTGTATTAATACAAGACATTTGAAAAGTAAAAGTAAGATCACATTATGAAGGAACAAATGTACATGCATTTAAATCATTCCGCTAGTGTGGACAAGGCAGATATCCACCCTGTATGAACAGCTGGAGACATTAAACGTGTGACTGGATCATTTCTCATTTTCTCCTGTTTTGGATGAAGCCTTCCAGAATCTTCATAAGTGCAACTCCTGTAATATTAAAAAATACTGTCTAAATACATTGTGTTATATTACCTACGTTTTGCAGTGTTTCAGGATAGGGCTGAAATATTGTACACACACATCGACACATTGTGTTATTATTATTATTTTATAATTGGTGCTTATTAAACAAACACAGCAATTTAACACTGTAAACATAAAGTTTGGCAGAAACCAAGCAGTGACTGTAACAAATTTAAAAAGAAATTAAATATATCTTTTTATTGTGAAGGTATTCAGTGTCTTTATCCTGTAGAAAAAGACAACATTTTATAGGAATGTACACAAAACTTTGAATTTCTATTTTGTTGGGCAACTATTTAAAGTCCCCCCCCCCCCCCCCCCAAAAAAAAAAAACAGCTCATGAAAACTCAATAACATTACATAAATAAAAAAGGTGTTCCTGGATTTCTACGTTTTTCTCACTAAATGTGCATAGGTTGTCCTCATTATTAAATCTCAGTCTTAATTTTGTTTTATAAAGATAGATGTCATTACTAATTAATTATCTTTAAAATGAACTTCCGTCATTTTGGGAACCACTGGGAATGACAAATATCGTTTCCTTATTTCGACTATCTGTGGTTTTGAAAATTTGTTCAATAAACAATGTTGTTTAATTTGCAGAGGGAAGAGCACCTTTGAAATGATCAGCCTAATACATTTATTATAAAAAAAAAAATTAATCCAACAAATTATAGTTACCCTTGCAGAGATCGTGTGATTAAGTTGCGCATTGTGAAATTCCTTTGACCAGCTTTACAAAGGCAACAGGAATGGCTCGAAAAAGTCCAAATATCTTTTAACTGAACAATTGATGTTATATTTTAGAACAAATTGACTATGGTCTAGCAAATCACCATTATGAGCAATTAAATTAACAATATATCAAATATCCCTTTCAATCCAGTCTTTATGGAATCTTACTCCTCCATAAAATATATCAATTATTCCAGAGAGGACGATTGTGAGGAGCGAAATCACGTTAATACGACATTTCCCAATATAGTAACACTAGTTTATGATAATTAGACAATTTAATAGGTAGTCTCATGGGCTCAAAATCACAAATTAAAAGAAATCGAAATACCACCAGCCAGCTGAAATAAGTGGCGGGGGGGAAATAAAGCGCAAGCTGTGTTCGCGTTTTATGGAAGTCTGTAACCATTTTAATTTTATGATCCATTAATTCCCTAATAATCTATCACATTCAGCCCAACATCCTCTGTGGTTTTATTCCACATTATGTTATGTCCAACGATATATATATAATTATATAGGCCTACAAGCTTCATACGGGGCTTCTAAAGGGATAGAGATATTTTTAACGATTTTGCATTCCCTCGCAACCTGTCTTATATCCTGTCATTCCTGTGCACCTCACACCCGTACCATTCCGACAGGTCCAGCGCTAATGGATCACCTTATACATTCTTACTTTGAACTTGGTCTAATATACTGTACACCGACACAGTGATCACGCTTAATTCTCGCGGATTTGACGTTTGCGAGGGAACGCAAAAATTCGAAAAAATATTTTCCAGCCCTGTCCCTTTAGGGACTCCATGATAGGCAAATAAAGCTATTGTGGTACTTAAACACGCTTATATAACAATGACTACTGCTTATGTTAAAAACATTACAAGGTTTGTCAGTTAATAAACTTTAGTTTAATAAAATCGTCCGTAGATTCAATAGGCGGAGTCTCCGATGAAGGACCATTTAAATAACATTTCCTATCTCTGCCGCGGAGATAGGAAATGTTATCTAAATGGTCCTTCATCGTTCACTCAAAAAGGTATTAGCCTATAAGCAACTCATAAATTATACAGTAGTAACCGCGCATAATCAAATATTCACACGTTCAACTTAAAAAAATCACATAAAGGTCATTTAATAAATACCAACTTAGGGACACTGGATTCGAATGGAATTATTGTCCTTCCTTGCCTAAAAATCCGTCTCTGCAAACAAAAAGTATTATAGTGCATTTAATTACAACTAAATTTTAACGATCATTTATATTGCAATAAAAACCAGGCAAAATTCAGTAGTAACCAAAATACAAGTTTCTGTGCAGCCTCAGGTGAAGTTAATCAGCCTATGACTGGGGATTCTGCCCCAAGGTTTCAGATGCACCCAGTGATTTGGTTCTGGACGCTGCACGGAAATCAACTGAGATAGCGGAGTTGTTTTCAAGACTTTTGTTTTCTTTTTTAATAGTTATTTTTATCTTTCTCTCACCGTTCCGTTTTCATTGACTTACCGGCCCGCCGTAGTAGTGCTTTCCTTGTATCTGCTGTGCCATTTTCAGCACCTCCTGTAAAAGACGGAGTTTGAGTTTCTCTGTTTTCGTTGCATCTTCCATCTCGTCTGTTTTCAGTTCAGTGGGCGACTCCATCGGGGAACCGTCCAAAACGCTTTTCTTGCCCATGAAATGACCTGCAGAACAATGGTAACATGTCGAGTATAAGACTGAATATTTTATCCAATATTTGGACAGACAAATAAATTAACCCAGAGACTATACCGAAAACCTATAATTAATATATGGGATACATATACCTTAACATTGACTTCAAGATAATTTTCTTTAAAAACACAAAAGAGCTGCTAATTGAAATTATTATAATTATTGAGTAATATATGCTTACCTGTTGCCCATAGATTGCCCCGTGGATTCACTTTAATTTTCGAAACTTTATTTCTAAGTTCAGTTAAATCAAGACTGACTGAGGTGCTCACGGAAATGTAAGGGACGAGCAGAAGGTATGACAGGAACCCAAACTGACAAGCACCGCTCCACGTAACTGCAGTCATCTTTTATCACAGTACAGCTGATGTGTCGAGATCCCCTTTCAGTCTCGTCGTGTCTTTTGAATAATTCTTGAATAACGCCCGTATAACATCAGACGAAGTCAATAAAGGCAAATGACGGCTCACCTTGGTCATGTATACCGTCTTCATCTCCGCTTCGGCATTTATATGACACGACCTGGGTGGGATTTCGAGCAGACTGACACGAAGTCAGGGCTTTTTTCACAGTATTTTACTCACAGTGAAACTCGGAATAACCTCTCCCCTCCCCACCTGCTGCAGGCGCATCTTTCCACAATTAAAGAGGCTTTTTGTTGCCCTTGCTAGGAAATGAAGTTTATTTCTGATACACAGGGGCGTCAGAAGCATTTTGATTGTGTGTATGTGTGTGTGGGGGGGGGGGGGACACTGACAAAAAACTAATATTTTATGTTAAATGTGGGGGGGGGGGGTCAAAATGAATAATTATGAAATGTGAGAGTCCCCCTCAAATTTAATGGCGGCGACGCCCGTGCCGATACACAATAGCCTACTTCAACAACATAAATAATTGTTAAATGCTTATCAGTCTCCCAAAACACAGGGGGGAAAAAAAACAAATTTCAGAATTACAAGTCTGCAATTAGTAGCAATCATTAATTATTTAATAACGGCTATCTTTGCTTTTATCTAAGCATACTTTTAATCCTACCACACACAGCAGTTCTGAGTTTAATAAATGACTGGTGATTCCAAATCTGTGGTGCATATGAAGAGGAGTATTATCGAAGTCGACTTTTTGTGAGGAAAGCCCCGTTTCACACAACAGTATAACATAAATTCCTAAGTGACAATGCAAAAATAAAATTCCATATTTTTGCTGAGTTTTTCCCCAGAAGAAAGGTTTTTTATTTTTTATTTAATAACAGCAGTAGGACATATTTCTAGAAGTCAGTACTGTTCCCACTGTGATACCCGAATAACACAGGGGAAACAGATCAGGGTTTATGTAAAAGGACAGAAGGTATCGATGTCTTCTCTTATCTGCCTCAGCTGTGACTAAGCAGGACTTGCCATGAGAAAAGAATTCCGTTGCAGGTCTAAATCTGGTCCCGACTTGTATGCTGTGTATAAGTTGTGTATAACTATTCTACCAGGATGCTCTGAAGTACTCACTCTCTCTTTGGAGTACTTGTTACTGTAGTCATCTAATAGCATTCACAATCTGCTGAAGAAAAAAAAAAAATCTGTCCGTCATTAACCCACACCGTCGATTTTAAATAAACGTGGCACTTTTTTATTTCGATACCTAGGTACTAAAAAGCATCATTATCCAATAAGTCAACCACAGAAAAAACAATACAAAAACAAAAGCAATTTGGTACAACGGAGAATTAAAGCATTATAACTACAAGAGACTTTTGTAAAACAGGTTTTATTCCCAGTGCAAAAGCAAAGGTTTCCTTAAACATGGTTTTTTGAGTGAAACAGTAAAAATGTTGACAAATGCCTTATCACTTTGCCTATTTATTTGAAGGTATAGTGACAACACTATTACAGATGTTTCACAAAAGCTAACACGGGGAAGTGTGTGTGTGTGTGTGTGCGCGCGTGTCATCAACCCTCAGCACCATCGTCTGCTTTCTTCATTCCCGGTGGACGAGCACAAAGAGACCCAGAAGGAAAAGCACGGCATACTGCAAAGTCAGAGAGGAAAAAGCTCAATCAGAGGGGCTGCACTGAGGTTCCAGAATCCGCAATGTTATGCTACGAAAATATGGCCCCTTACTTTGAATTTAGGATAGTCATTCATCAAGATTGTAACTATTCCAATGTATGGCACAAACCTGGAAGAAAAGGTCATCATCAAAGGTTACGAGGGCCACGATTTTTTCTAAATACAGAATATAACACATTCTAGTCAGGGATATTCGCTCGCATTTATCGAGAATATCAAAGAATGGCATATTAAATGGGTCACTGCCATTCCACAGCCAGAACCGCCTGTCCCCCTCCCAGCAGCAGGGGGCGCCTTACCCCCGGGCTCTCCCCACCACATCCTTCTTCTCTAGCCAGTGCTGACCCTGCTTGTACAAGCCTCTGTCGTCCACTGCATTATTGTCACCTTTGGTCAGGAACTTAATATCGCCATTCTCTCTGAAAATAATGAAAGAAAGCTTCATGAGCGCCCAGAGGCGTCAAGCCATCGTCAGCCATTGCATACAAAATGTTAACGTGAATGAGCTATTAACGGGTTAATATTAATATTTCCAGAGTACTCTAACGGTGAGAACTTACTTCTCGTGAATCTTAAGTACTCTGTGCACTATTGGAATCTCCCTCCCTTCTATCCTGAAGACCACAATCTCTCCAACTCGGATGGGATCTTCTACGCGGTTGGTCAGAAACAGAAGGTCTCCTCGGTGGAAGGCGGGCTCCATGCTCCCACTACAAGCAGCAGCAGAATGGTATCCCACTAAAATCAGGCACTACGGCACATTTCGTCTCACTTTACAATGGCATCACATCAGAGCTCACCTGAGGACGACCACGATGGGGCTCTCACTGCCAGTCACCACCATGAGGCCTTTCCAGATCATCAGGGCGGAGGACACGATCATACCAAAATTTAATACCTGGTAATACAGCTGTACAGGACAAAATCACTCATTACCTTAAATACACTAGTTTTTTAGATGGTCTAATGCATTCATACATAGGATAAATTATGTCAAAGTCGTGCAATGAAGAAAAAAAAAGCACTGATGGAGGTATAGAAATGCAGAAGGTTTCCTACAGCCAAAGGTGTAGGAACTGGGGGAATGTCATTCATTCCCCCATTAAACAGGCGGTTGTATTTAAGTTGTGCCCACCTCGATCTCAAATGACACTACTTGCAGCGTTGAGTTTCTCAAGTACAACCTGGTTCCTGACTAAAAGCTCTTCAATAACACGTGCGGCAAATGAGTTAGAACACACATCAGCTGCTGTGGTAAAGGACTGTAGGGGCCTGTGTTCCCCATCCCACACTGGGCTCGTCACATCAGTCTCCGTAAGAATGCAGCAGTGTGTTTATGCCAGATTGTCTAACTCAGAGGTGTCAAACTCCAGTCCTGGAGGGCCAGATCCCTACACATGTTTGGGTTTCTCCCCATTTAACACACCTGATCCAATTACTTGCACCTCCTTGTACTAATTGCCACACAGCTCTTGAGCTGAATCATTTGTGATGGAACAGAAAAAGAACTAAGCTACACAGGGCTCCAGCCCTCCAAGACTGGAGTCTGACACATCTGGTCTAACTGAAGGACGACCCCTACCGCAAAATCCACTGAAACAAGATGGAGCACATGGCCGCTGTAATGAAAATCTAACGTAACATATCATTGATAACTCCCTATGGTACAGCGGCCTTTACTTCCGTTACGCTGTAAAATGTGTTATATCTGCCTGCCCTGCGAGAACCATTCATTGCATTCAAGAGCCAGCTGCTTACACTGTGCATCACAAAAACTTAAAAAAAAACTCCAACTCGAAAAAAGGGACAACGCTTGGTTGTATCGGTAAAGATAACTAAAAATAATCATTTAATATATATTCCTACTTAGTAAAGTAATGAAATGGTACCAATTTCCGTAAAATATAAACATACTGGTTCACACTGCCATTTAAAAATAAAACCGACAAATTTTAATACCTTAAAATTTAATCTAAAATGCAATGTGTCGTTTATGCACGTTCACGGTGTTTTGGTTTGGATTGTCTTAAAATTATCCTCATCATAAGCGATTCAGCGGAAATCTTCAGAAACCACTAGTTACCGTTTCGTACCATAGGAGATCATCACAACCCAGTCAGAAAAAAACCTAAATGTGGACATCTAAAGGACATTGTGATCACAAGACCATATTGATAAATATTGCAAAATGCTACGCTTGCATACATAATCCTATTTTGCAAAAGTGAGAGCAAAAGGTTCGCATAAGGCAACGTGTCATAAACTGCAAACAGACAAAGCGAGGCGGCCAGCGACGTACCTGGCGCTTATTCATTCGCCGCACATCGTCGAGGAAGTCTAAAGACAGCATTGCTCACAGTTTATTTAATTGAACCACATAAAATTAAATATAACATATACGATTTGAAAATGAAAACACCGAATTGAATTTCCTGAAAGCGTTTCCGGTGCTTCACTTCCGGAAATTACGTCACTGGACCAATGGGATCGGAGGAGCGGACGGAGCGGGGCGTCGTCGGCTTGAATGGCGGGGCTGTTGTGAACGCCTCCAGTGGGTAAGCCATTGGCGACAGTGGCAAGGAAAAAATCCCTAGAAGGAAGAAACCTTGGGAGGGACCAGACTCAAAGGGGGAGCCCATCCTCCAGGGGCTAGCAGGGAGAGTCAAATACGAGAGATTGCTAAGTGCCAAGTCATACTGTCCATATCATAAGATTGGAGGAGCAGGGGGGAGATGACAAGCCTGTGCCAACGCTCCTTCCAATAGCCAGGCAACCAGAAGTAAGGCAGCCGGGGGGGAGGTGTTGGAGGGGCATGGACACCCTGGCAGATTGAGGGTCCACTCAGCAAATCCTATTGTGGGGGCCCAAGATTTATAGCTAAGTCACTGCATACAAATCATTCACTTTATATACATTAATCTGGCACATGTTTTTTGTAGAAAAAGATGCACATATGACATAAATAGCACATTACAAACATACAAGATTGTTAATCATATGTTAAAATGAATTTGTTTAGTCAGCTTTAATACTCAGATTAGGAGTGCAATATCAGGGTTACTCTGCTCAGTTATCGGTTTTGGTTGTAAATCCTTCCTTTCAAGTGAACAGCTGTAGCAGGTCTCAGTACTACGGAATCATCCAAAAACAGAGAACAATGAAAACAAATCTGGAAGTTAATGGAATCTATGTTCAGTGATGTTTTAAAATGTTTATTAAATCTCAGATGTTCCTGCTTCACGCAATGTTATTTATATTCAACATGTTTATTTTTGTGCTGTAAAATGTTCATTTATGTGTCAGAGTCACATGTGACATTATTGTAAAATGTAAAATGTTTGAGTATGTAAATGAATATAAAAATTATACAGCTTCAACATTCAGGAAACTGACCCGATAACCTGTGATTATGACATAGTTTTCCAGTCTTTGTTATTATTACGCACGGTTATCCTCCTTCTCTCCAGAGACGAGAGCGCCCTGACCCCGAGGTCCATTTCAGAATGTCAGCAGTTGACAATCAGCAGACGTAGCTTAGCCACAACTTTAGCGTGACGGTGCCTGGCACGGGCGGGCTTATGGGCTGGAGATAAAAACACCCAGAAATGTCAACAGCACGGTGACATTTAAGGGCGCTTCATGAGTTCCGTGATATCGGTCATCAGTCACACTTCAGTCTAGCCAATAAGAATGACGTTCATAGCAATTTGTTTTTTAATTACTAAGTCCGTTTTTCAAAGTGAATTAGTACTATGTGCTGTACAGTTTTATGACCATTGCATTTGGCTTTAACAGTTAAAACATTTGCATTTTATTTAGCAGATACATTAATCCCTGAAGTAACTGAGGTTAAGGTCCTTGCTCCAGGGCCCAATAGTGAAACTACTCTGCTGACCCTGGAATTCAAAGTTTGCTTAATTTGTGTGTTAATGAAGGAGATTCTACTTAAACTGCATGATATATCTGAGATCATGAATCCTGCAGAGTCATTCTGGTGCTTTCTTACCAATGTTACCATGACAAACATAAAAGCAGTGTGAATTTATTTACTTAAATGAAAATGAAATGCTCAATAATGAAATAGCACACGTTCCTGGAGTCTTGCCCCAGGAAGCAGAGGGCATAAGGGGAAAACCACTTAGCAGGATGCCGGCCCATCACAGATAGACAGATCCCAGTTGGCCCAACTGCTTTTTGGAATAGTGGGGGAAAAACCAGACCCCCTGCGAAGCCCACGCACATGGAACAGAGGTGGGATTCAAGCTCTGTAGGTTTCAGGTTGCTAAGCTACTCGCGACAGCCCCTCCTCATTTACATGCATGCAAAAACATATGCAAGTAGCATTTTTATTTATGACTAGATTACAAAGAGACAAGTCATAAAGGATTCTATGGGACAATTCAAACTGTGTTTTTTCCAAAATCCACTCACTTATGCAGATAATTTAACTCAGCTATAAAACACATTTATATACAATCAAATGTGAATAAAAACAATAAGTTAACCGCACATTAAATGGAGACATAGGATATAAATTGGAAAATGTACCATTAAATCTGAAAATGTAAACCTCACATTTTTATGGCAGGGAAGATCCCAATATAACATGCTTGCATATTCAAGTAGAGCGAGTACAGTGCTTTCGATAGGGCAGCTACAGGGCCACAAGTGGGTCAGAATGAACAGCATTTGGCTAGAGTGTTAGCTCACTCCAGGGTCCATAGTCCGAGTCAGTCATGTGGACAGGGGCGCCCCCTTGAGGGAAAATTTCATATGACATAACCTCACAAATTGGCATGATGCAAGTTGAGAGGGAGACCTATTACAGAACAAACAGCAACTCTACAGATGCGGGGGGGGATTTAAAAAGTGTTAACAGTCATTAGCTCTATCCAGCATCAAGTTATATTAATGATTTTTTTTCAACAGTTAGAGAATTCTGTCCCAGAGATGGAAGGTAAACTCTCCCTATGCTTGACACCTGGTATATACATTTCGTAATTTACTCTTTACATTACAGATTTGTGTATTTCAGGATATAAACACCCCGTCTCCCACATACAAATTAAGTTTGACTGCAAAAACACTGAGGCAGACACAAGCAGCATGAGCCACAACCCGCAAAAGTAAAAAGTCACCGGAAGGCAGGTTCCTGTAATCGCTCACGAAAGAGGTTCAGTGCTTTAAAGGAGCTGATGTGTCACCCAGCGGTCCTAGACATGTGACAGGGGATGGAAAGTCACACAGCGGAAATCGGCAGCAGTGGACATTAAGGTTACAGTGACAATGTGAATTTTGAAAAGGTGCCAGGTGTACAGATGTTGGTACCTGTTTAAACTGTGTTTTGCTTTGATGGCAACTGATGGATTAAAGCAGGGGTGGCCAATCTTATCCGCAAAGGGCCGGTGTGTATGCGGGATTTCGCTGCAACTCCCTAATTAGATTACTAATTAGAGGACTGATTGGCTGAGTCCTCCTCACACCTGGGTTTGAACAGCTGACCTAAAGGTTATCCCAAAAACCTGCATACACACCGGCCCTTTGCAGATAAGATTGGCCACCCCTGGATTAAAGCATCGTATTATGAAATTGTAACGGATACAAACAGCTTGGAAGTTTAACAATTATGACCAATAGTAAAGATCTTTCACCACTTTGTTCTTTCTGAAACATGACTTCCCATGTCATGGCACTTGCTGACTCGCTGGTCTGTCTTATTTCCCCGACTATTTCTTCTTAATGCATTCCTAAATAAGCCACGGTGTGGGATTTTGTGACGCAAGTGAAGGCCTCTTGGAAGAACTCTCCGGAACATTGGGGTTGCGCTCCCTCAAGCTCCCCCCTTCAGCACCCGACCCCAGAGCCTCGTTTACACAGTGGATCTCGCAGAATTACGGGCACTGGCCAACTGGGTCTCATAGTGACCGGGGGCACGTTCCAGTCCAGTCCTGCGTCTTCTGTAGGTAAACCGGAAACAGTGACATGGGCCCTAGACTCAATGACGGCTGAACATGAGTGAATGGACCCCCACGTTTATGTCGCAGCACTGGCAGGCTGGATCCATATGCAGGCCGCCCAAGGTTTCCGATGCGGAGACAAAACGAGCCAATAGGGAGGCAGGCTGGGCACCTCCAGGGTCATGTGACTTCAATAACTGAAAAATACAAAATGCAAGTCTGTAAACATCTGACTGGACTTTTGGTTACAGTTAATGAGTTAATAAGACCAAGCACTGTGGTATTAAAACAACTTTTTAAAAACATAACGTAACATCATTATCTATAAATCTACCATAACACGCCTTCTAAACTAGGGGTGGGCGATATCATCTTTACTGTGTATCAGCATATTTTCAAACGAGATACAGGATGAGAATACCGCTTACAATTGTTATATTTTTGTTGTGTGTTAAAATTAAACCTGTGTCAAAGTTATTTTTTCTTTGACTGCATTAATGCATGCGCCGTTTTGATACCCAAATTAGGGAATATTAAGATTTTTAATAGATATATGGTATTCCCTCCTGGCTGTAAACAGCAGGAGAGCTTTGGTCACGATGTTGCACAGAAGCACAGGATTCAGAGCAAAATCAAAACATTCAGTTTCACGGTTCTATTTCACTGAAACCCCTGTATTTGCATTTCATTTTGACCACACACCGCATTAAAAATAATGTGTCTGTGACAATGTGGCTCTTACACATAACTGAACATTTTGTCCGCTTCATCCAAAGTATATACAGTGTATCACTATTCTGCCAAAAATACCAAGATATGGTTTTTGGTCCTCATAGCCTTAGTCAAGAACCTCTGTATAAGAAAGAAACCACGAATTAAAAAAACTTGATGTTCTACGAATATACATTCATTTTTATAAAAAAGACAAACGGCGGAAGCGGCCCCCAGCGTAGCTTACCCCCGATCCCCCGCCCGCATGTCCCCCACACGCCAGCGGCCTCAGCACTAGCCACGCTCCTCCACCTTCACAACAGCGCCTCCTCTGGGTCAGCGTCGTCGGTCTGCGTCCCCAGTGTCGCCCGTCCTCGGCCGCTGCCCGCTCCCTCACATTCTCGTTCCCGCCTCCGTAATGCCAATCGCTCCTGCTCCAGATCCCTGCGCAGCTGCTCCAGCGCCTCCCTTTCTGTCCGTATGGCCCGGCCCTCCTGCTCCTGGGCCCTCCTCAGCTGCTCTATGGCCTGCCTCTCACGCTCCAGAGCCTGGGCCTCCTGTTCTCTGGCCCTCTTCATCTCCTGCTCCTGGGCCCTCCGCAGCTGCTCCGTCAGCTCCCGCTGCTGCTCCAGAGCTCGTGCCTCCTGTTCCTGGGCTCTCCTCAGTTGCTCTGTCAGCTCTCTCTCTCGCTGCAGTGCCCGGGCCTCCTGCTCCAAGGCCCGCCTTGTCTGCTCCTGCTCTGACTGCCCTAGCGTTATTACCTCGAGTATATCTGTGAGGATCGACAAATATACAAGGTTATTTCTCTCTAATGCCACATGCAGACCACACCTCTCCAGCCTATGTGCAGGACATTCTTCACACATTGCATCCGTAAAGCCTCTAGGACTTTGAAGGCCTCCTCCCACCCCTCACACGAACCCCTTGTTTCCATCCCGTTGCCCCATGCTGCCCACATCTGTTGAATTACTAGGAAATACTGTTTACATCTCGATATTGTTTACAATTATTTACATCTGCGCCACTGCCACCTTAAGCATTCTTTTGGGAGTTTTACTTACACAAAATGTTCTGAGGGCAGAACAATGTGTGTGTATGTGTATATATCTGTTCAGAGAGATAACCAATCAGTTCGTAGAGAGATGTTGGTTTTCTTATGTAGCTATGACTAATAACTGAGAATTCTTTGCATGGACTGTCTGGAAGTCCCCGAGGACCTGTTTGGGAAACACTGCTGTACATAACAGGAATGACAATACCACGTTATTTGACATATTCCTCCTAAAAAAGGAGGCCCGCTGCCTCATGGGAAACTGCGACAGTCTCTCACAACATACTCAACTCACCAGGGAACCTTCCACCGATGCCACAAGCTTCATCTTGCAAAGATGGCCGCCTCAGGGAGCAGTGCACCATGGATCCTGCCGCCGGCTCCTCCCACCCCACCGCCGAGGCTCCGCCTTCTAAGCCATTATATTCGTTGGGATGCCGTTTGCGTAAATGCTTGTGCAGCTGGCTCTCGTTGCGCCGATAGAGGACGTTTTCCGAGCACAGCAGGCAGAGGGCAGAATTCCCTTCATGCCCTTCCTGATAATACGCCCATATGGCTCCCTCCTTCTTGGGCTCTGAGACAGAGGAATGGGAGGGTCCGTTATGGATGCCAATGACCGTCCCGGTTCTGTCATCCTCACTTTTTATTTGTTCCTTTTCCGAGTCATCTACCACAATCGTCAGCATGTCTGGAAGAAGCACATTGGCAACATCAACCGTAAGAATGCAACTCGTGCAACTGCAGCACCAGACAGATGCACCCAACAGATTTACATCGCATTGATGTACGACCTTTGATAAGAGCTTTAGTTCTTATCAATGCATTTTCCATAACACCCACAATTCTGTGTTTCCCCTCACTTAACTAAACATTTAGATGCGTTTAGCTGCACAGTGACATCGGGGAAAAGATTCAATGCTGCACAGCACTGCCTTTAACATTCTACAGGTGGTGCTTAAGTAATTTCGTCTGATGGAAAATGAAAATGCAGAGAATTTATTTAAACGAGTTGATACGGGATATAAATAGATGGGACACCATTTCAATAAACAGCTGGAACTATTGTTGCATGCTGTTGAATTAAGTTCTACAGAAATTGTCATGATCCCCGTCTACACGGACAAACAGATTGAACATAAGAAATTTACAAACGAGAGGAGGACATTCGGCCCATCAAGCTCGTTTGGGGAGAACTTAATAGCTCACGAGTTGTTAAAATCTTATCTAGCTCTGATTTAAAGGACTGGCTCGACACTGCAACTCAGTGCAGATCTAATACGAATGCTATTATTATACTGATGTGCCATATGCACCGGATGAAACAGCTGTCTGGTTATGCGTCCCACATGCCTATAGAATTCACCATCTATGACCGATCCTGCAGGTCCACGGTGTCTATGCGAGATACATTAACATTAAGTTTTAAACCAAGGAAAAAAGCATAGTTTCCAGAAGGCAAATAGACGGACAAGCAAGAACTTCCAATATCCGCTGCAACAGAGGATGACACGCTGCCGATAAGGACGCGACCAGCCGTAGGAGCGACGCGCGTCTCAGCGCTCCGCCGGCCCCACCTGCAGAGCGGCTCCCCACCTGGGTACGCGGCGGCTGCAGTGGAGGCGGCGGCCACTGCGTGCGCGGCCTCCCGCGGGGTGCGCGCCTCCGCTTTCTTCTTCGCCTCCACGTCGGCGTACTCGGCGTGGTGCTTCGAGCGCAAGTGCTTCAGCATGTTGCTGGTGTTGCCACAGTGCTGGATGGCATCCAGGCATATCATGCAGACCACCTTGCTGGCGTCTTCGCCGGGTTGGTAGTACAGCCACACCGCGCTTCGCTTTCGGGACGCCATGTCAGTCTTGAACAGGTCCGAGTTTCGAGCCTTCCGGGCTAAATGTGCTGCCCCCTGCTGATGTGGAGGCCACGCTCTTACCCCAGACACTTAAAATAGTAGGTTCTGATCAGATTTCCCTGGGCAAAAGTACATATTGTATGGGGTACAAAATTAGATCGACTTCCCAGGGTTGCAAACTTTGGTCAGCCGGCTGGAGTGAGATAAGTCTGCAGACACAAGCACATGCATTTAAATGTATGTAGCATTTTTATTATTTTGTAAAAATTCGTATGGTTTGCAAACTACCCCGACAGTTTTTATGTATCTAATTTTAGATTTATGATGGAATTATATAGATTTGCCGTAAGATTTCTTGCGTGAGAGTCTGAAAGCGTGAAAGCTGGCAGGCCTGACTTCCTGCTTATACATGGTTGTTCCATTTCAATGTGGCCGTACATTGTACGCGGTGAAGATAAACCGGTTTTCTAATCTCAGTGCAGTATGGAAATATTGTTTTACACAGCATGTATATGAAAGGAATATCTGGCTTCTGTGATATCCTTCCCAAGCAAGGTCGTGGATTTGGGTATGGGCGGTGGGGGCATGTCTACCAATATCGTGGGAGTATCTTGTGCGTTTAGGGGCAGGGGTTTCGGGGCTGATATGGGCACTACCAGTGCTGAAACCAAACATACGTCCTTGTTCCCCAGTGTTCAGGTTAAAAGCCTTTTAAAAATTCCAATAAATTATAAGACATTCGTTCATCAGTCATTGGAATTCGGTTAATAAAGGGCAGATCGCAGGCATAAAATAACCCTGTAATATATATTTCAAACACGACAGTGATAGTTACTATAAAGGCTACGTGTTTTTGAACATGGAGTAGCGCACACAAGTTAAATTTTAACTAAATAAATTAATCCTTGAAAATCTGGGTGAAAGGACGTCGGTATCATGCAGTTCACCATCCTCCATTGTTATTTGTAAAAATGCTACCCAAGTGTTCTGCCTTAAGACGTTGCCATTAAGCAAATAAACTTTAATAACTTTAATCTTTAATATAAATAAAGTCTACTTAAAAACAACTTATCAGTAGACATTTATTATAGCTATACCATTAAGTTGCAGACGGGCAATTTTAATACGTTGACCGCCCCAGAAACACTGCTTTATGCGTTTTGTATAGCGTACTCTTCTCAGTCTGTGATCAGAGCCCTTCATTGCAGCTACCTGTTATAGGTTAAACGGCACTCTCGTTATAAAATATTCCATTACCTCCCCGTTTTACTGGGTATGTTGTCGAGCAAACTCTTTACAGGTTTTTTCAAGTAACACTGATGCTGCTGTAACTGACTGACCTTTCTGCTCTGTTATTATGGCAACTTCAGTTTCTTAAAACTACATTGGACATTATTTCTGTATACAGCACCAGTCAAAAGTCTGGATACACCTGCATTTAATGCATTTGTTTCTATTTTAGCTATGTTATGCCTTGATACAATGAAGTAATACATACACTATATGGACAAAAGTATTGGGACGCACCTCTTAATAATTGAATTCAGGTGTTTCATTCACACCCATGGTCATAGGTATACAAAGTCAAGTACCTAGCCATGCAGTCAGGTTTACAAACCATTGTGATAGAATCTTTCTCTGGCATTAACCCCAGTACAAAAACTGTGCTCTGGGACCTTCATGGAATGGACTTCCATGGCCGAGCAGCTGCATGCAAGCCTCACATCACCAAGAGCAATGCCAAATGTAGGATGGAGTGTTGCACAGCAGGCCACCATTGTGCTCTGGAGCAGTGCAAATGTGTCCTGTGCAACGACGAATCAGACTTCTCAGTCTGGCAGTCTGAGGAGTTTCCACAAGTTCTGGGCAGTTGTACTTTGGTCTTACTCTTTGATCCAACTCATCCCAAAACTGCCCTATAGGGGTTAGGTCAGGAGAATTTGAGATCTGTTGCAGCACCCCATCTATTTACCTTGTAGATAATACAGTACTTACATAACTTCAAGGTGTGCTTAGGGTTGAAATATTGTTGAAAACTAAATGATTTTCCAGTAGGTGTGTCCTGACTTTTGACTCGTACTGTGCACCATTTACTTCATGACAGTGCAATATGTACAGAGCAAATAGAAAATACTTCATTGAATTTCCTCTGTTTCTAAAATATGAATTTAATTATGCCAATATCAAGGCAGCTACTAAATTTCATTGCACTTGTGTAATCCACTTGTGCAATGACACAAAATCATTGATCCTGCTGTGTGTGTAACCGCTGTCTCGATACTGCCTGTGGTGTGTATATGTTTGTGCCCTGCGATGGACTGGCTCCCCATCCATTGTGAACTTCAGCTTTGTGCCCTGTGCTGCCTGGGTGAGAATACAGGCCCTCATAACTAAAGCCAATAAGTGTTTGGAAGATGAATGCTTCGGAGCTCCATGTAATGGAAAAATGTAGACAATTTTCGTCATCTGTGTTCTAAAGCTATTAGCACAACCCAGCTGAATGTCACACTTCAAACGTGAATGGAGCGGTATTTCCAGATGACCCCCAGCCTACATAGAGACCCCAAGTTTCTGCAGGGCAGTAGAGACAGCCAAAGTGAGGTCTTAGACTAAAGAATGTCAGGGCGCTCCAGAAGAAAAGGATTAGTACTTCATTTGTTTCAATCAACCCAACACTAATGATGTTTATTTCGGGTAATGTGTTTTTTGTATGAGCATTTAGTCATTGACAGATATTGTAATAGAAATTATGGCTGAAACAATTACTCAAATAATTTGATTCATTAAAATCCTCAAGGCAAATTCTCTGCCTCGATCATTCGTTTTTTCCATCCATCCATCTCCTACCACTTTTCTGGGTCGAGTCACGGGGGCAGCAGTCTAAGCAGTTAAACCCAGACTTCTCTCTCCACAACCACTTCGTCCAGCTCCTCCAGGGTAATCCCGTGGCGTCCCCAGGCCAGCTAAGAGACCGAGTGTCCTAGGTCTTCCCCAGGGCCTCCTCCCAGTGGGACATGCCTGAAACACCTCACCAGGGAGGCGTCCAGGAGGCATCCTGACCAGATGTCCGAGCCACCTCATCTGGCCCCTCTCGATGCAGAGGAGCAGCGGCTCTACTCTGAATCCCTCCTGAATGACCAAGCTCCTCACCCTATCTCTAAGGGAGAGTCCAGCCACTCTGCAGAGAAACTCATTTCGGCCGCTTGCACTCGCGATCTCGTTCTTTCGGTCACTACCCACAGCTCGTGACCATAGGTGAGGGTAGGAACGTAGATCGACTGGTAAATCAAGAGCTTTGACCTTTGGCTCAGCTCCTTATTCACCATGACAGACCGATGCAGCGCCTGCATCACTGCTGACGCCACACCGATCCGCCTGTCGATCTCCCGTTCAATCCTTCCCTCACTAGTGAACAAGACCCCGAGATGCTTAAACTCCTCTACTTGGGGAAGAACCTCCTCCCCGACCTGGAGAGAGCACTCCACCCTTTTCCGGCTGAGGACCATGGTCTCGGATTTGGAGGTACTGATTTTCATCCCAGTCATTTCACACTCAGCTGCGAACTGCTCCAGCGAGAGCCGAAGGTCACGGTCCGATGAAGCCAACAGAACCACATCATCTGCAAAAAGCAAAGACCTAATCCTGAGGTCACCAAACTGGACACCCTGAACACCCTAGCTGCACCTAGAAATTCTGTCCATAAAAGAATCGGTGACAAAGGGGAACCCTGGCGGAGTCCAACCCTCACCGGAAACAAGTCCGACTTACTGCCGACGATGCGGACCAAGCTCTGACACCGGTTGTACAGGGACCGAATAGCTCTTATAAATTAGCCCGGCACTACATACTCCCGGAGTACACCCCACAGGACTCCCCGAGGGACGCGGTCGAATGCCTTCTCCAAGTCCACAAAGCACATGTAGACCGGTTGAGCAAACTCCCACGCACCCTCCAGGACCCTGCCGGGAGTATAGAGCTGGTCCACTGCTCCAACCCCCCTTCCAAGGACTCCAAAAAGGGTGGGTATTCTGAACTGTCGTTTGGCGCATAAGCGCAAACAACAGTCAGGACCCGGGAGGCTACCCTCTCGTCCACTGCGGTAAACCCCAACACACAGATGCCCAGCCAGGGGGCAATAAGTATGCCCACCCCTACTCGGCACCTCTCCCCGCAAGCAACTCTAGAGTGGAAGAGGGTCCAACCCCCCTCAAGGAGACTGGTTCCAGAGCCCAAGCCGTGCGTCGAGGTGAGCCCGACTATATCTAGTTGGAGCCTCACAACCTCACGCACCAGCTCAGGCTCCTTCCCTGCCAGAGAGGTGACATTCCATGTCTCTAGAGCTAGCTTCTGCAGCCGAGGATCAGACTTCCAAGGTCCCAGGCTTTGGCCACTGCCCAACTCACATTGCACCCGACCCCTTTGGTCCCTCCTACAGGTGGTGAGCCCATTGGAAACGCGTATCCATGTTGTTTCTCATCATAAGGGGTCTATGATGAGCCGCACTTCGTCTAGTTCCTCACCCAGGACCTGTTTGCCTTGGGTGGCCCTACCAGAGGCATAAAGCCCTGGACAACTTAGCTCCTGGAATCACTGAAACACGCAAACCCCTCCACCACAATAAGGTGTTGACTCCAGGAGAGGTCATTTGATTTTTGATCCACGGAACTATGATGCACAGGCAGCAGCAGTGCCTGGACAATACTAACTGGAACACCAAGTGGGGAACGAAAACCGAGAAGGAGGAAAGGAAGAGGCGAGTGGTAGATAACGGCAAAAACATTATGTTCTCAGGTTGAAATGCTCCCAAACGTTTTAGTGTCTTCCTTTAGCTCCATTTCCGTGTTTTAGTAAGTAATTAATCTTGATTTGAAAGGTGGCTGGGAGAGGCCAGTAACGCTAATTACATTCACAAAGAACTTGGATTTTGTTGCAATGCAGTGGTAAACTGCGAAGTTTAATTACGTAAAAATTTGCGTTTTGAGTTTTCAAAGGTTACAGACTGCTCATTCAGCTAAATTCTCATTCTTTCCTCTGACATTGATATGGTAAAAACATGACTCTTGCAATACTGCTGAATCCAGTGCCTGTCTCTGGGGGGGGGGGGGGGGCTAACTGTTAGCAGCTAATTATGCTAGCCTCTAGCACAAACTGCTTACTATGACAACTACAGATGACTGTGTTTCCAAATGGAAATGTGATTTTTGTACATTCTGGACTGCCGTGTGAGCAGATGTGCAATAAAGTGCAAGTTTTGGTTGGAGTATTATGTGCATGTTTTAATATTTTGTAAATAAATAATTATGCTATAGCTGACCCGATTTAAACATGGCAAAAAAATTTCTTTATTCACAAATTAAATGTAATTAAATTCTCTCTTTTTCATTAAACCTCCGTCTCTTACAGACACCTGAAGATGGATCTCCTGAGCAGGCTAAGATTTTCACTGATGGTTTTTTGAACATGCTCATCACATGCCATCTGCGTTCCTTTTTGTTAAATATTTACCATAGCAGTACTAACAGATGCAATACTTGTAATGTGCGGTACAGGATCGGAAGGCATTTCAAAAAGTCTTACCAAATCTACAAATACATGCAATTAAATTTTATTTTCCAAAACTTTTATTCACATCCTTAGACAAAATACTTATTTTATCCGATTAGTTGATCAATCGTAAAAATAAATCGATAGCTGCAGCCAGAATAGCAATAAAATGAAATGATCCTTTATTTGCCATATGAACACGTACAAGTACAGATACACTGGAATGCTTCTTTTTGCACATCCCACCTTGTTCTCCTTTGAAATACACACAGCTGACAGCGAAGCTTGGGGTCTGAGTGCAGGTCAGCCATTTATCCAGCGCCCCTGAAGAATTTGGTGGGCTCAAGGGCCCAATGGAGCTGTGACTATTCTGCTGAGGCTCGAACTGACAACCACAGGCTGGGAGGCCTAACTCACCGAGCCCCACAGAGTGCCCCCCCCCCCTCCAGTTTATAAGATTAGCTTCCTAACCTTTTGCAGGACCCTCCATCACTGTAACAGAGATTATGATGAGCCTTTGCCTCCAGTTTTGCTCCTACTGCTCCTCGTCCTTTCATCTTTTGTCTTGCCATCTGATGAACACACACCCAGCTCCTCCTGCCTCCGCGGATCCCTCTCATCGAGCTCCCTGCGCAGCTGTTCCAGCGCCTCCCTTTCCCGCTCGATGGCCCGGCCCTCCTGCTCCTGGGCCCTCCTCAGCTGCTCTATGGCCTGCCTCTCAGACTCCAGAGCTTGGCTCTCCTGCTCCTGAATCCTGCGCAGCTGCTCCATCAGCTCCTTCTCTTGCTGGAGAACCTGGGCCTCCTGGTCTCTGGTCCTCTTCATCTCCTGCTCCTGGGCCCTCCGCAGCTGTTCCGTCAGCTCCCGCTGCTGCTCCAGAGCTCGTGCCTCTTGCTGCTGGGCTCTCCTCAGCTGCTCTGTCAGCTCTCTCTCTCGCTGCAGTGCCTGGGCCTCCTGCTCCAAGGCCCTCCTTATCTGCTCCTGCTCTGACTGCCCCACTGTTATGACATTCAGAACATCTGAATGGGAGAAAACAGAATGTGAGAACAGTGATGGTGTTTGCCACCACTGAAACCATCTATTTGCACTTATTTGTTTGGGGGCCGCCTTTTGGTCAGTAACGAGACTAAGTAATAAATATACACATTTCTTATTTGGGAGATGCTGAAGCAGCATGTTCTGCTAATCAGCCAGTTAGCTATGATCTTCTGACTCTACTCCAGTGTTTCCCAATCCAGTCCACGGGGAACCCTATACAGTCCACGTTTTTGCTTCCTCTCAGCTCCCAGCACACCCACACCAGATATTCGGTGTTCCTGATTGGCTGGGATGGAGGGAGCAAAAATATGGAAAATATGGGTTCCCTGAGGACTGGGTTAGGAAATACTGCTCTACTCGATAGTTATTTATTTGTTGAATGTGAGTAGGGACTGGAGCCCCCCAAGTGACTTTTTTGAAGGGGATCCAGAAACAACAAATCAGCCCCTTCCAGAGAACCTGATAAAAACAAGTTCCCTACAGAATCACCTGCATTTCTTCCAGTGCTCCTGCCAGCTTCCTCTTGCAAAGATGGCCGCCCCAAAGCACAATGCATCGTGGGCCCTGCTACCCGCTGCTCCGGGCTCTGTCCCGTTGCTCTGCTTTCCACGTCGCTGTACTCCCTGGGGTGCTGGTTCTGTAAATGTTTGAGAAGGCGGATCTCATTGCCCCATCTTTGAACATAACAGGCAGAGTGCCAATCTGCTCTCCTGCCCTACTTGATAATACAGCCATACCACACTGAAGGGAGATGGGGCGTCATCACCAATCCCGCCGGCTATATCGTTAAACTCTTCTTTCTTCAGCACTCTCTGTACTGTGATTCCTCCTCCAACCGCAGAATCTGAGCTTTCTGGAAGAAATGGGGGGAAAAAAAAAACACTATGTACAATCATCAAAACATTTCACCATTGTGGGAACATCAAAGTGTACTTACACAGACTTAGATGGTATAACCCTACTATGCACCTAGGCTATATGGCATAGCCTAGATAATGATAAAAAGTACATTAAATAAATAACTTAATGCTTTGTATCGTCAGCATTATGTGCTGTACATGACCGTGTGTGTGCTACACTTTTACATGGCCGGTGGCACAGTAGGTTTGTTTACACCAGCATCACCACAACCACGAGAAATGTGTTGTGCTATGACAACATGACAGCTATAATGTCACTAAGTGACAGGAATTTTTCAGCTCCATTTGTCATTGACCAAAATATAGTTTTAAAAAACTGCATTTTGAAATCCTGGTTCTGCTGGCACAAGGCTACACATAAGCTGCAGGTTGCTTCCAGCTTCAAAATTTCCAAGACAGCAGAACACAAGAACAAGTTGACACAAGAACAAGAACACTGAGAATGACCAAAAACCAGCCAGGTAAAGGGCAGAAGCAACTTTCTAATGACAGAGATGATTGTTTCTCATGAATTGGAGGATGACATGCATAGGAGAGTGACCTTCAAAAGCAATGGGCGCCTAAGTGCAGGTGTGAAGTGCACTGCAAGTTCGTATTAGGTTCCTAGAAGCAGGACTTAACTTCCATGAAGCACCAGGCTTTTTTTCTCTCTCTCCCCTTCTCCCCATGGTGATTGATGTCTGTTATTGTTACGCTTGTTGTTTCTGTATCCCTCCCCCCCCGTTTTTCTTTTCTTTTCCTTTTTCCACGGAACGGGTGAGTTCGGAGCGGCCACACTCTTTGCTCTTGAATGTAATGTAAAATAAAGTTGTCCTCCGAAGAGGGGGGGTGGTGGTGGGCAATAAAACTTCCATGAAGCAGAGAAGCCCCTCGTTAATGAGAAACACAGCAGAACCAGGCTGCAGTTGGTAAATAATATTCACACGTGTGCAGACACCCACCCTGCTGGGGGCAGCACATGGCTCAGTGGGCTAAACCTGTGTGTCTGTGATCAGAAGGTTGCTGGTTCAAACCCAGCTTCGGCATGGGTTTGAACTGATTCATCCTTGAGCAAAGCCCTGGGCACCATAACAGGTGGCAGCCCTTTGCTGTAGCTTACACTTGCCTACAAAGAGTAAGCTGGGAGAGGCGTAAAGAGAATTTCCAAAAGGGGATCAACAAAGTATCAATATAAAGTATCAATTATTATATAAAATAGAGAAATGAGTACAACAAAGATTCTTCCAGAACAGTATATCCAAAATTGACTTGCTGATAAATGCTAAATACAATTTTTTTGTTGAAAGCTAAAATCCTCTTCAGATTCCTTTTGGGTAGCAAAAACAGATGCTAACATAGGGTTTTGTTAAAGCTAAGTGGCATAAAGCAAATGTTCAATCAATTTGATTCAATCCAATAAGAATGAGACATGAGGTACTATATCACACCACATGCTTAAAAAGCTCCTCTACATGAACTGTCACCTTATCATGATGGAGGAGTTTGTGTGCCCTCTGTGATCCTAGGAGCTATGTGGTTGGGGACAATAGTCCGTGGTTGGTACTCCCAAGGCAAATCTGTCCTAGGTGAGCGGTCAGACCCCCATGATGGTTACCATAGAGGCAGATGTAACACCTGCTCAGATTGGGGACACTGGGACCCTGCCCTGGAGCCAGACCTGGGGAGTGAGCTTGTGAGGGAAAGCCTGGTGGCCGGGCCTCTACTCATGGGGCTCGGCCTAGTATAGCCCAAAAGGGTTACATAGGTCCACCCTCCTGTGGACCCCCCACCTGCAGGCGGAGCTGTGCCGTTCGGGTTCTATGTAAATCAGGTGGCAGTCAAAAGGCAGGGGCTTCAGCAGACCGACTGTCGGCAACCAAATCTGGCTATAGGTTCATGGAATGTAAAGTCTTTAGTTGGAAACAAGCCTGAGCTGGTGTGGGATGTAGAGATACCAACTAGTGTCGCACTCACCTCACAGCTTGGGCTCTGGAAACAAACTCCTGGGTAGGGGCTGGACTCTATTCCACTCTGGAGTTACCCATGGTGAGAAGGGGCGGGCAGCTGTGGGCCTACTTGTATACCCCTGGTTTGGCCAGTATGTTGAAATTTACCCCAGTGAACAAGAGAGCTGCCTTCCTTTTGTTTGGTGGTATGTACCAAAAACCAGTTCAGGAGTATCCAACCTTCTTGGGAGACCTTAGATGTGGTGCTGGTCGGCACCCTCTCTGGGGACTCCATTGTTCTGCTAGGGGACTTTAAAGATCACATGGGTAGCAACAGTGAAACCTGGAAGGGTGCGACTGGGAGGAACGGCCTGCTTGATCCAAACCCCAGCGGTGCTCTGTTATTGGATTTCTGTGCTAACCACAGTTCCACAAAAAAACACCATGTTTGAGCACAAGTGCACCTGTCACCAGAACACCCTAGGCCACAGTTTGAGGATAGATTTTGTAATTGGATCATCAGATTTGCATCTGCATGTTTCAGACACTCGGGTGAAGAGAGGAACTGAGAGGTCAAAAGAGTTGGGCCTGATGGTGAACACCAGCGGTAAAGGGAGCCTTCAAACTGAAGGACGTCTTCCGAGCTTGGTCAGCTTGTGGTACTTCTGAAGCAGCTGACAGCTTTGGCAACAAAAACTCCAATGTGGGAGAAAGGACTTTTAGCCGGCTTCAAAGATTCTAGAAAACTGTCAGGTGACTAAGGAGGAGGAAGCAAGGCTTTACCCATGCCGTTTACAGAACCGTTGACCTCAAATGAGAATATAATCAGGCTGTGGAAGGAGTATTTTGAGGACCTCCCGAATTCCACTGACACGCCTTCCTTGGAGGAAGTAGAGTTGGAAGACTGAGGAGGACTTACCCATCACAGAGGTTGAGGTCACTGAAGTAGTCAAAAAAAACACTCTCTGCTGGTAGGGCTCCAGGGGTGGATGAGATTTGCCCTAAATTCTTGAAAGCTCTTGATGTTATTGGGCTGTGTGGACTGACACGCCTCTAACATTGCATGGAGGTTGGGGACAGTACCTTTGGATTGGCAGACTGGGGTGGTGGTTCCAGTCTTTAAGAAAGGGAACTGGAGGATATGTTCCAACCTCACGAGGACCACACTCCTCAGCCTCCTTGGGAAGGTCTATGCCGGGGTACCGGAAAGGAGGGTTCACCTGTTCGGCAAACCTTGGATCCAAGATGAACAATACAAATTTCATCCTGCATAAACAGAGCAAGAGTTTGGTTCGCATTGCCAGTAACAACTCAGACTTTTTCCTGGTGGTTGTTGGACTTTGTCACCGATTCTGTTCATAACATTTATGGACAGAATTTCTAGGCAAAGCCAAGAGATGGAGGGGGTTCAGCTTGGTGACCAGAGGATCACATCTTTACTTTTTGTAGATGTGGTCCTGTTGGCTTCATTGGGCTGTGACCTTCAGCATGCACGGAGATTGTTTGCAGCTGAGTGTGAGGCAGCAATGATGAGGATCAGCAACTCCAAGGCTATGATTCTCAACTGGAAAAGGATGAATTGCACTCTCCTGGTATGAGATGAGTTACTGCCTCAAGTGGAGGAGTTTAAGTATCTTGGGGTCTTGTCACTTTCTTCCCTCACTCGTGAACAAGTGGATCAATGCCGTGTCAGCAGTAATGAGGATGCTGTACCATTCTGTCGTGGTGGAGAGCTGAGTTGGAAGGCAAAGCTTTTGATTTACCAGTCGATCTATGTTCCTATCCTCACTTATGGTCACAAGGTTTGGGTAGTGACCGAAAGAATGTGATCACGGACACAAGTGGCAGATATGAGTTTCCTTCACAGGGTGTTTGGGCTCAGCCTTGGAGATAGGGTGAGGAGAACAGACATTTGGGAGGAGCTCAAAGTAGAGCTGTTGCTCCTCCACACAGAAAGGAGTCAGTTGAAGTGGTTTGGGCATCTGTGTAGGCATCTCCTGGACACCTCCCTGGGGAGGTTGTCTGGGCATGTCTAACTGGAAGGAGACTCTGGGGCAGACCCAGGACATGGAGAGATTATATCTCTCAGCTGGCATAGGAACACCTTGTATTCCCCTGGTTGAGCTGGAGGAGGTGGCTGGTGAGAGGGATGCCTGGGCATCCCAACTTAGACTGCTGCCCCTTAGACACAAATCTACAAAGTCAATGGAAACAAACTGGAAAAGCCATTAAACAAAGCACAAAATCTTTTTTGCGGAACACATGGATATAGTTCCTTCAAAATAAAACCACCTTCTCCCTTTCAAAGTACAAAAAATACATAACTGAAAAGAAAAGCTGAAAATAAAACTCACATGCCATGTTTCAGGACAGCTTTAAATTAAACATGTGCCAAAACATAAATTAGAATCTTTTTATTTGAGGAATATATGGGTGTTGTTTAGGGCCGGGAATCAACCCTGACCTCAAATTCGATTCTAATCATTAGTACCTGATTCGATCCTATTTTGACTGTATTCAATCTATGTCAGACACGTTCATTAATATGTGATCAAACCAGATCTGTTGTCATTGTTTTTACAACAGGCACAGCACTGTAAGCATTACCATTGCAAAGCGTTTAAGTTACCATTAAATCCCTGCTGAAAAAAAACCCAGAATATACCAGCATGTTGCATTTTGGTGCTGGTGCACTACCATCATAAATTAAATATTGCAGGTGGACAAGCTTCATGTGCAGGTACACCAGCACAGCTATTCTGGTCAACCAGTTACACCAGTACCTACCCAGCACTAACCAGCAAGCACCAGCCTAGAGTCTATGCTGTTTCTTTTCCCAGCATGGATGACAAAAATAAGATAATGGAAAAACAATATATAAGAAGCATGAAATTTATTATTGTACTCACCTGTGAATACACCAAAATATTTTGTCCACATTTTTAATTCGGCAGTTCTTGTACCGAACCAGAAATAAGTATTACTCATGTTTGGGAAAAAAAAAAAACAATATTCTTATTACTGACAGCAGGTCACATCCAATAACTTCCATTTTCTATTTACACTGTTTGCTTTTATTTCATTTTATTTATTTTGCTTTTATATTATGTTACTTCTTGTCACCTTAAGTAGTGTACTGAAAATTATTGGTGTGAGAATAAAAGCCTACTTGGCTTGCTTGCATTCACGTCCTTGGAGTACTCCATTACCATAACTGACGATGTACCAAGATGGCGCCGTGAGGCGACTGCGCAATACTGTTGCAACCCTTGTACAGGTGAGAGATATGGTAGCGCCACTTGTACAATAAGGGCCCCGATATACTTCACACGAGGCCACGCATACACAACGTGACGCATATGCATTGCAGACAGCGTACTGACTGTACTTGTACGCGTAGTTTACATCTGGAGGATTAAATGTCACGTCCACCAGGGGGCAGTGCAAGAAAACCATCTTGGTCTGCTTTGTTTCCGGATTCATGCAAAAGTAACGGTGGTAAACACATTACATAATCCCGAAAAGGAGCGTCCATAAAAATTGCAGAGCTAGCTAAGTTTTGTTTCCTATAGCTATATAAAAGTTCTAGCGCTGCTGCTCTTCTCAGAACGAGACACATTCACATTTTCATGTCTTAATACAATACTTTCGTAAATATAAATTATTTATGGGTTAATATTTTTCATTTAGATATTTCTTTAGCTATATGTGAATGAGATGGTCCGTTGCCTGCTTCTGTGATGTCTTAACTGCATAATTTACATCTTCCTCAAAGTCATTCTCTACGACGAGAGCATGTCTCTGGTCAAATGGAGTTCTCTTCAGTGTCCGAGATTCGATGTAGGCTTCAAGGTTTATTGGGATTCCTAATTCTTTCATATACTTTTTGTGGTAAATAGTCACCACGCCTTCCCAGGTCTTCGTAAAATTATTATATTGTCTCTGATTTACATATTACAGCCAGCTGAGTTCGGAGTGGTGAGGACATTTTGCACTGATTGGTCAGCACAGTTACAAGTAGTGAAGTGGAGAGTGAAGGACAAATGGTTGCAGAGTAGAACGAACTTTACTCAGATAGAAGGGGTGAGGGTGAAGACTGTCGCTATAGAATGCTTTCTGAGAAACTTAAACTGCTGTTAAATTTTGAAGATGCTGTACACAGAGGGACAAAACAGTGCTCACAGCATTTTCTCTCTTGCCTCTGAAAACATACAGTTCTTCCGGCGATTGATTCTTTAAAAAAAAAAAAAAAAATTAGATGTTACTTTAATACTAACTACCGGATATAAACACATAGTCCCGTGACAAAAGGTGACCATACTGCCACCCCTATTTTTGGTGGTACTGCATCTTGCGTACACATTGCATTAACTCCTCATGTAGGTGTACCTACGATGCATGGAATGAACACAGAAAATGTGTGCTGGCCATGATACATACGCATATGCGAAGTGAGCATCAAGTATAAATCAGCCCTTAGATGACTGATGCAGGTAAAAATCGAAGAAAACATTTTCAAAGCCATGGGGAAAAAAGCATAAATTTAATTGGGATTTTGTGAATTGATATCAAACCATCAAAACCAGGAATGAGATTGATCATAAAAATCTGCATTTCCCCCCACCCCTAGTCACTACCAATTAAAGCTAGAACATTGTGCATCTACATAGTAAACATTGCAACTTCTACATTGAAAATCTTATTTTAGGCCTTTTGACCAGAAACTGAAAACTTTAGTTCACATGATCACATTGTACCATCCAATGTATCTAGCCGGGCTCACCTGATGAACTCATGGTACCTATTGCAGTGACCATCCTGCCAACCAGGTTGAGCAGAGCATTAGTTGTCTCCTCCATGTGCTGTAGCATCCTCTTTTCTCTCTCCTCAGCCTTCTCATCAGCCCTCTTCATATGCGCAAGGAGATCTGGTGTGTCTGGTGCCTTCCTTTTTCCTGATTAAGAAATATCACTTTGTACTGAAGTCTAACAAATCACGAATCCCACAATTATCAGTGTTTCATAATCCAGTACTCAGAAACCAGCAGAAGGTCTGTCTCCCAGCTTGCACCACACTTATAGCAAATATGCCGTGCACAAGATTTGAACTCTGGCGGACCGAGTGTTAATGTAGGATAGTTCACCATGGCAAATTGTCGTGAGGTTAATAGTACTTTATGACCTCCTTCACTGTCGTCATGTTTGCTCTAGTGGATGTGTTGCTTAACATCAATGGCAACATAAAGGACTCATGGAAGTATGTGGGCAGTAAAGACTAATTCATACTTCACATTTCCACTTGCACCTTTGGGCTGATAGTCATCCGCGTGGCAGCTTGTGTTCCCGATTCAGGGGCGGCATCTTTCAAAGGACACAGTCTATGTAGCCTTTGTAGGCTGAAGCCTAGTTCATACTTTACTTTTTCTGCGTGCGCTTTCGGTCTGCGGACAGTCATGTGTGTGGCCGCTTGTGTTTATAAGTACATTTGGCTGTAGATGGTCGCGGTTGGTGCATGCATACAACAGTGATATTCCAGCACATCAAGATAGAGAAGATGTATTGCAACCAACAAACAAACAAGAAGTAGCGAAACTGGTACATTTCTATGAACAGTTTAAAAGTTATTAGGTCGAGGCTTGCGCAGTATTATGTTAAATAGGCAATAAGTATTACAGTAATAAGGCATCCTCATACAGCTGCCATAACTATTACAACTATTATTCCTCTACCCTTTTGTCGTTGACCGCTGATCTGTGAATGTATTGGCCTTGAGTCCTTGGAAGGGTCGCACAATGAATCTTGGGATCTCAGCAAAAGGGTAACGCATTTCTAGGCTGCATTTGAAAGAGCCTTTGAAACAGAATAGCCTTGTTGAGCTGCTGTGACATATTCTGTCTTCGAATGCAGCTTTAAAGCCTTCATACTTCACTTTTCTGTGCGCACTTTCTGTTGTGCAAGGGGGGAAATGACATAAATTTTGTCATCGGGGTTGGCTGCAGTCCGTGCACATATAGCGCAGTTTGTGTCTAGTGGAACCATGCCCATCTAATGTGCATGCGCAAGATAATCGACTAGATATATCCAGTAGTTGACATCAACTTTGTCCTTTCAATTTGTTCAAGATCAATGATATATTCCACCTGTGTCTTTATTATGTATTTCTATACAAAAATCTTTTGTTACAAGAATCAAACAGTACCTTCAATGAGAAATGTGATCGAGCATAGGTAAATATTTAAAATATTTATCGTCTATGTTGTTTGCGACACACAGCCAACATCTGTTAAGTAGTCTTACAAAAATGTTGTTTTTAAAAACCCGAGAAGACTTAAAACGTGTTGTTAAAGAACCTTCACTACCTGCTTTTGCGTAAGGCGTCATTCAGACCAAGAAGACGACATATGCCCTCTGCTGGTCTGGAAGAATATAATTCGGACACAGCCAAAAAATCTGGGCTACACGCGCACCGAACACAGCCAACCCTTGATGGCGATATTTACGTCACTTCCTCTGGTCCGCAACTATACGTACGCGCGGAAAATGGAAGCAAAAATTGCCCTTAATTACATCTTTCGAAAAGGACATGTTTTAGTACATAAAAGGAGCATAAGTGAGCCTTTAGTTGCTAACACTAACTCGGGCACGGTTTGCGATCACACTGGATTCAGACCAGCTGAACCGTGCCCGGGCCCACTTCTAACGGACCCGGGCACGGTAAGGATAGCCTAGCGAAAGTACTTGTTAAAACGGAAAAGGCAGGTTATAACTTAAGCATACTTACTTCTCCTTGGTCGTGGTTGCTCTTGAGGTGGGGCGACTTCTGTAGAAATGCTAGCAAAAGATTCAGGATCCTCAAGGACGCCATTTGAGTCTAAAGGCATTATTAGACAAAAAAATAATCGTTTAATCCCAATTACTCATTGGGGGCATCGTTGAATTGCTATTGGATGAGGCAATTTAAAAAGTAAGCAGTGTATAGTTTATAATCAGTGACAGCGTTACGTTACAGCATATTTGGATCTCAAAAAACTAACACTAACCGAAAGCAGAACAATATTGCAAATTGCGTGACGGTTTACTAAAGACATGATCCACAGTTTGTCCTTCTTGAACATTAAGAAAAATCGAACACATAACGACATTAACGAAAAAGGTTTTGAGAAGAAAAAAATAAAATCAAACGTAGGGATGCCATCGACCTACCCTGCGCGTCCGAAGCCAAAGGCGTGCTCGATCCGCTCGCGCGTTCCTCCAGATATTCTGTGGCCGAATTTAGCGCTCCAGACTGCAGGTCTGCTGGCCTACAACCCAGAACACCATCGAGGAGGTCGAAGCATTTCGCTAAATTGGACCTTTTGCCTAGTTTCGTTTTCCCGTCGCGATATTCTTTTTTCATTTTCTTGATCTTGTTTATTATTTGTTCCGGCGTTCTCACATAACCAGCCTTTGCTAACTTTTCCGCCAATTCAGCGTACAGTTTACTTTTCCTAGGAGAATTTTCAAATTTGGTTTGGAACTCAGTTGATGTCCAAATCGACACCAAAACCTTGGTTTCTAATGGAGACCAGAGATAAGGCTTTACAGCTTCTGTATTCGCCTCCATGTTTATTTCGCGCCTGTGGAAAATGTTGCCAAAAGATCTCACGAGAAATCGCTATTGGCTCTCTGAAATGTCGCTAGATTGCGCGATTACGTCATGCAATACGCAATCACGTTTAGTCTGCATACGTCACGCCGCTGAACGACATAACATTGTCTGTGTTATTACAGTTTGAATATACACTGCCCGTTCAAAAAAAGGTCACCACCTGGATTTAACTAAGCAAATAGGTAAGAGTCTCCCATTGGATAATTACTGCATGGATTGTTTCAGCTGGCAACACGTTACTTAACCCTAACTCATTCAGTGAGTAGCTTCTCATTTCTTAAACAACCATGTCGGAAGACACATCCTGTGGTCGTGGAAAAGATGTTAATCTGTTTCGGAAGGGTCAAATTATCGGCATGCATCAAGCAATGAAAACATCTAAGGAGATTGCTGAAACTACTAAAATTGGGTTAAGAACTGTCCAACGCATTATTAAAAACTGGAAGGATAGTGGGGAACCATCATCTACGAGGAAATCATGTGGTCGGAAAAAAATCTTGAATGATCGTGATCGGCGATCACTTAAACGTTTGGTGAAATCAAATCGTAAAAGAACAACAGTAGAACTTACGGCTATGTTTAATAGTGAAAGTAAGAGCATTTCCTCACGCACAATGCGAAGGGAACTCAAAGGATTGGGACTAAACAGCTGTGTAGCCTTAAGAAAACCACTTATCAGTCAGGCAAATCGGAAAAAAAGGCTTCAATTTGCTAGGGAGCATAAAGATTTGACTCGAGGATGGCAAGATGGCGAACTGAGCGGTTGTACGTTTAAAAACGCAGTAAGAATTCCTCAAAAATTTAGTAAGAATTCTTCCTCCAAAGATGAACTGCTAGGGTAGCTTGTGATATGTCAAACAAAGTTAAGGTACCAGATTCCCAGGATAGGAGTCAACTTACAAAGAGTAGTATTCCCAATACAAAGGAAAAGCAGACTAACAACAAGCTTGTTAGTAATAATCAAGATTCTTCTAAACAAGTTAACATTAAAGAGGTTGCACCTGCTACGGCAGCACTTCTACAGCACGACTACGGGATGGAAGTTACTTCAGATGGCCCTGACAAACAATTTTGACAAACTGGACGACACACCACTTTGCACACAATCTAAGGCCTCCCATATTCAGAAATGGATTACACGAAATGAGGAAACATTAATCGAGTCCATCTTGTCTGCAGTGAATGCTTTATGCTCCAGATTTGATAAGCAAAAAGAAAAATTGAATGACATCAATGCTCAGATTAAGAACAGTATGATAATCTCTAGTTTAGCCACAGAACTGGAATTTAATGCAGCAGAAATTAAAGAATGTAAAAACAAAGTGTCTGCTCTTGATAAAAAAGTAGAAGCCCTACAAAGAGAGAACTGTTTTTAAAGAAAGGTTGGCTGACTGATACAGAAGATGCTGGAACTTGAGAGGGAAAGGCATGAAAGAATCGGATAATGAAGACGCAAGGGAAAAATGATTAAGCTACTGCGGGAGGTTGCGCCGCAGCGGGTGCACAAGATAAATGACTTAGTGGTTCGTGATGCATTGGGTGGGAAAAAGGGAGAAGTCACGTCAGGTGATCATCCAGCTTGTCAAACGAGAGCACAGAATGGAGATTCAGAAACTGACAAAAGAGTTTGAAATCTGCAAATGACAGGGAATCCGTTTCGCTGAAGACTTATCGATGGCAGATAAAAAGACTAGAGAGGTACTCTGGCCCAAAATCGAGGAGGCGAGGAAATCCGGAAGGAAAGCATATTTCTATGGACCCTTCGGGTTCATGGAGGGGACAAGGATCTAGATGGAGTGCTTGTTCTCTATCCTTTTTTTATGTTTTCCTAAAAATCTGAGATTTCCTTTTTATCGTTAAATGCAAGAGGTCTTAAAGACAATATTAAACGCAAGGCGACTTTCTTGTTCTGTAAAAGTCTTAAAGCACGCTAATATATTTTTACATGAGACCCGTTAATGTGAAGAGGATGGTTTGTTCTGGAAGAACCAATTGGGAGATAAGACGCTGTTTTGTCATGGCAGTAATTGTTCCGGGGGTGTGGCCATTTGTTTCCAAAGATTCCCAGGGGAGATAGTTACATTTAAGAATGATGTTGATAGTCATTGGATTGTGGTGGTTGTCTATGTTGAAGGGTCATTTGGTATCCTGATTAATACTTACGGACATAACAGTATTGGATGAAATAGGTTGTTATTGGAGTCTATTACAGAAGTTATCTCTGAATTTAAACAAAAATTTGGTATTAAGTTCACTCTAGCAAGTGGTGATTGGAACATGACACCCGACGAATGGTTAGATAAATGTCCATCTAAATATGATGATCATCATTAAAATTTGATATTTAAAGATTTTATGGGCAGTAATTCTTTGATTGACACATGGAGTCAATAATCCATTGTTAAAGCAGTGTACTTGGACAAATTCTAATGACCGTTCTAAATCTAGAATAGATCTATGGCTTATATCTTCAGAAATTGTGAATCTAACAATTCTCAATTTCTGCTGCTCCCCTGATAGATCATTTTGTGTGATTGAATTCACGATGAAACCAGAAGTAACATATTCACATAAAAGAAATTATTGTTAATTCAATGCTGATTTATTACAACCCCAAATCAGAAAAAGTTGGGACAGTGTAGAAAATGTGAATAAAAAAATAAAGCAGTAATTTACAAATTTCCCTTAACTTAATTTCAAATCACATCATTATTTAGTTGTTATACCTCATTACTACCCCTGAATTGCCCCCATCCCAACTTTTTTTGGAATGTGTTGCAAGCCTGAATGGATATTTATTTACAAATCAAATGATGTTAACAAAAAAAAACATGAATTATCTTGTGTTCATACTGTCTGCAATGAAATAAAAGTTAAGGGAAATCTGTAAATTACTGCTTTTTTATTCACATTTTCCACACTGTCCCAACTTTTTCTGATTTGGGGTTGTAAATGTAAATGAATATGTGAAGGCGGTTAAAGCCTTACTGGAGGATATTATTAATGATGTTGGAATTGACACATTTTGTGGGAAATGGGAATATTTTAAATATAAGGTCAGAAGTTATTTTATAAAATGAATGAGTATTATAGGAAAGCTGAGGTATGTGATGAAAATAATGCAAAAGTTTTAAGTTTGCAAACCAAATGAGATTGAGGAGCCTGTGTCAGATCCAGAGCAAAGTTCATAGAACAAGGAGAAAAGAATACATCCTATTTCTTTGGATTGGGAAGAAAAAGACACACTAATAGTTAATAATTGTGAATGTTCTGATCCAAAAGTAATATCTGAGGAAATTTATACATTTTTTTCCAAAACTTTACTCTCCATCTTATGTAAAGGAACATTTACAGTCCATTTTTGAAAGTATCATTCAGTATGTTTCCCAGATTGATCAGACATTTAAAGATTCATGTGTGTGAGATTACTATTAAAGAACTGGATGCAGCCATAAAACAAATGGCGAATGGTAAAGATCCTGTTCAGGACAGATTAACCTCAAACTTTTATAAGTTTTTTTGAAATGATATTAAAGATTTGTTATTTATGGCTCTAAAAAATGTATTTGTAATAATAATCTAATGCCAACGATGAAACAGGGTATTATAAACTTGATACCCACACCTGGTGAGGATAAAAACTTTATAGATAATTAAGACCAATTACCTTACTGAATGTTGATTATAAAATGTTTACACATATTATGGCCAACCGTTTAAAGGCGGGTATTGGGCAGGTAATTAATGAAGACCAATCGGGATTTATTAAGGAAAGATCCATTCATAATAACATTAGGCTGGTTCTTGATTTACTTGATTACAATTACCTGATGAAAGAAAATGGTTTTATTTTATTTCTTGATTTTTACAAAGCCTTTCATTCCCTCGAACATTCTTTTATTTTGAAATCGTTAGAATGCTTCGGATTTGGTTCCAAATTCATTAAAATAATCAGTATGATTTATAATTACATTAACAGTTCTGTTTCACTTCCTCGTGGAACCTCTAAAAGGTTTGAGGTTAATCGCGGAATTAGACAGCGCTGCCCCTGTTCCCCATTGCTTTTTATTTTAGCTGCAGAATTCCTGGCTGATCTTATTAAAACAGTGTAGATACCGAACCTTTAAATCTGTCAATTTTTGCATGAATTTTGATCCTTAAAATGTAGACACTTTCTAGGATTATGTACCCAGCTTTCTTCTTAGCCATTCCTGACTATTTGATTAAATCAATTAATCAAAAAAAATCTATTTTGTCAGGAAAAACAAGCATCATTACTATAGAAAAGGGGATGTGGTAAAATCCATAGAAGAAGGTAGCCTAAATGTGATTTACTATGAAGCAATGAATGGTATGATAAAGTTAAAGTGGTTACATCATTTTTTACAAGACTCTGGTTCTTTCTCCCTTCCAGAATTTTTGAGAGGTTTGGTGGCATTGTGCTTCTATTAAGCCGTGATTTCCGTATCTCTAAGTTGCCCATTAAGTTGTCCAAATTTCATCAGCAGGTTCTCTTGTATTGGAAACTGATATACAACCATAATTTTACTCCACACAGCTCTCCAATATGGAATAATTGATATATCTTGTTTTTAAAAAAATCCTTGTGTTTCTGTGATTGGGTTGAGAAGGATATTTGGTCTCTATTACATCTGTTGGATGAAGGAGGTAAACTTTTATAATATGATGCTTTTATGCACAAGTTCAATTTGGAATGTACTGAGAAGCAATATTAAGTGATTATTAAGGCAATCCCACAAGGAATGGTACATATGGTAAAAAGAGTGCTGCTTTATAACACATTAGTCCCACAACCTTTACTCTGTATTGATGAATTTGTCTTTAAAGAGAAAAAAATGCATAAACAAAATATACTCTGACCTCTAGGTTATTCCTTTTTCCATTGAAAAGACAAAAATACTGAAATATTACCCTGAGGAGCAGAAGTAAATAATTAGATCCAGACATCTCACTCTCCACATTTCACCAAAAGCTAAAGAAACTCACTTCAGAATAATGAATGATATTTACCCTTGTCATGAATTTCTAAGGAAAAGATTTAACATTGATAAAAATAACTATTTTGCGAGGCTGATATTGAAACTTTTCCTTTGGACCCACATAAAACCTTTTTGCAAACTTCTTCAAAACTGGTTAAATGTCAAAGATAATCTCTTCCCCAAACTAGAATTTCAAGATGTTAAATTTGGTGATGTCATGCAGGACAAAAAAGAGATATAATATATAATACAGTAGTATAATTTTAATGGACAAACAATTTATTCATAGATGCAGATTCTATGGGTCCAAACCCGTATTTGTAGTTTTCATGAAGTTTTCATGAATAACATTTTGAAAAAACAATGAAATACATAAAAATTAAACAAGCATTGTTTGTTTTCCAGTTCTTGTATAATTTATTGTATGAATAGACCCCCTTTTATCCTATTTCTTTATTTTTCTTTACTTTTGTTTCACTTTATGTATCTATTTTTTGTTCATGATTTAATTTGTCTATTTGTACCTCATTAAGATGGCATATTAAATTTTCAGATCTTGTATATGCTCAGTTATGTAATGTAATATACTTGAGAAATCTGTAAGCTATATTGGGCTGTTCAATAAAGTTCTTTGAGGAAAAAAAAAATTGGCTTCTGGAGAAGTGGAAGAAGATGTGGTCTGATGAGTCCAGATTCACCCTGTTCCAGAATGATGGGCACATCAGGGTAAGAAGAGAGGCGGATGAAGTGATGCACCCATCCTGCCTCATTCTAGCCTGTGGATGCAGTGCTATGATCTGGGGTTGCTGCAGTTTGTCAGGTCTATAGGTTCAGCAATACTGAGCTCTGCCTGCTCCAACCCCCACTTTTTTCCCACGAGCAGTGCACAGCGCACTTACCAGTAAAGTGCCGTCAGATTTTATGGCAATTGAAATTTATGAGTATCCGCATCGTTGTGGTACAGTACTGAGTGTAAAATGAAGAAACGATGATACGTGATACGTAGTTATGATTGCATAAGTTTTCCTGTATGCCCACTTTTCTGTTGATACATACGGAGTGTGACATGCTACCAGAAAAATACAGTATTTGTCCTGGATGGTTAGACGAATTTAGGTGAAGTGCAGATCGCAGTCATCAAATGACCCTCTAATATATATTTCAAACACGAGAGTGACAGTTCCTATAAAGGCTACGTGTTTTTGGGCATGGAGTGGTGCACACAGTATTTTTCCTAGTAAGTTAAAATTTAACTAAATAAATGAATCCTTGAAAATCTGGGGGAAAGGACGTCGGTATCAGCTCACCTTCCTCCATCGTTATTAGTAAAAATGCTACCCAAGTGTTCTGCCTTAAGACATTGCCATTAAGTAAATAAACTTTAATAAGTTTAACCTTTAATATTAATAAAGTCCAGTAACAGCTGATCAGCAGACATTTATTATAGCTATACCAAGTTGCAGACGGGCAATTTTCATACGGTGACCCCCCCTTACAAACACTGCTTTATACGTTTTGTATACCGTACTCTTCTCAGTTTGTGACCAGAGCCCTTTAATGCGACTACCTGTTATAGGTTAGTCAGCACTTTCGGTCTTTATTTAGCTAATTTTAAAAAACATTTATACGTAAATCATTTTAAATATTTAAGTTTTTTTGGTGTTTCTTAATAACATGTCAACCATGTTATTAACCATGTTGTAGACACACCCGTAGAAAAATAAATTATTCCACAATTCTATGATAAATAGGAAGCTGCATTGACTCTTTGAAAAGACATTGGTTGAAACACATTTAAATTTCTCATATTCATACTTTACATTTCTTGATGTTTTATGATGTCCAAGCATAACATGTCAATACTGTTACCACAAGAGATTTTTAAAAATTTTAATTTTACTAACATAAATTACTTTTGATCAGCTCTCTGATTTTGACCATCTGGCCTGGTGATATATCGTTAGCAATAATTAGATTTGCATTTAATCATCAGCCCTGTTACTGTCAACCCTGTTACCTTTTCAGGATAACAGGGTTGACAATCAGAGAGGACAGCCACCCTGTAATTGCACAATTCATTAAAATAAGTTTGTTTGAACACATGCAGATGTGATCACACAATCTGACAGACACCGTGAGTACGCCTTTAAGAGCAGTGGAGAAGCAAAGACGGTATTATGTCCGTCGAGATAGTAATACACTGGTGTCTAGTAAGCTATGATTATCTTTACTCAGGGGTTATCATGTCAACGTCTCACAGGAATGCCCAAGTGAAGCGCACGCACCACATTGTCAATGAAAACAAATTGTCTTGGCCTGCTCGAGAGCATGGCCATGAGTTACAGGGGCATGGGGGGAATGTAACCACCACCACCCCCCCCCCCCCCCCCCGCCAATGTCCAACCCACAGTAACACCCTTGCTCCAGAGCACTTACTGTACGTCTATGACAATATAATTGGCCTTATTCCTGCATGAATCCAAAATTAAGATATTCAAAAGTAACAGGGCACCCTTTTCGTAGAATCACCCTCACACACAAATAGAAATACACACAAGATCAGAATACAGTGTTTAGCAAGAATTTTATTAAATTGCTGTCTTCGTATGTCATAAACTAAAAAAAAAACACCATCACATCATTATCTACATATTAACTAGAATAATCTTTAACTCTTTAAAAATCTTTACCTTCTAAAAATGTAGCTTTCTGATTTATGCAAATAGAATAATAGTAAACTATTACATGAGGGTTTAATAATCTTCACTGTACCTAGAAGCTAGATAAGTATACGTTCATGTAAAAAGCATAGTAAATGATGAGGGAGAATGACATGGTCACTCAGTAAGCAGCGCTGTAGCCTCACACTTCCAGATCCTCCGTACTGCCGTCTAACGACAGGGAGACAGCATACGGGGAAGAAGTGAAGAAGCTGGCCGAGTGGCGCTCTGCAATAACACGGATCGCAACACCAAGAAGATCAAAGAATTAGTAATGGACTTTAGGAAATTCAGATATGGGCCGCACCTCCCAGTCCACATAAATGTACGCAGCAGATAAAGTTGCCAGTTTCAAGTTTCTCAAAATACTCACGGCGGAGGATCTCTAATGGACTGTTAACCACTCCACTCTAATCAGCAAGGCACAGTAGCAGCGCCTTTAGATCCAGAGGGGGGTAAAAAGAGCCCCATCTGCCACAACAACTCTTGGTTAATCTGTATAAGTTGCCCGTCGAGAGCATCCTGACATAATGCATCGGAGCCAGATTCTCCATTTATTCTGCTACTGACCGAAAAGCCCTTTCCACACACAGTCAAGATAGTCAAACACTTCACTGGACTACAGCTGCCAGACACTGAGCGTGTTTACGATGACCGCTAACTCTGGAAGGCATCTATTCAGTCTTTTGCTATCAGGTAAAAGATACATGAGCATACAGCTTCTGCCCCTGATGCTGCCGGGACTGGCTGACCCTTCTATACTGTTACTACAGTACCTTCAGTTTCATAAAACTACAACGCAAACCTTCAAATCTGTATACAGCACCAGTCAAAGTCTGGACACACCTGCTTTTAATGCATTTGTTTCTATTTTAGCTATTTTATCCTCATTTAACCCGGTACTAATGATGCTTATTTCATGTAGTTATTTTATATGAGCATTTAGTCACTGACAGCTATTGTAATAGCAATGAAATAAAATGATCATTTATTTGCCTTATGAACAAGTGCAGATGCTTCTCTTTGCATATCTCACCTTGGGGTCTGAGTGCAGGTCAGCCATTTATCCAGCGCCCCTGAAGAATTTGGTGGGCTCAAGGGCCCAATGGAGCCGTGACTATTCTGCTGAGGCTCGAACCGACAACCACAGGCTGGGAGGCCTAACTCACCGAGCCCCACAGCGCCCCCCCCCCCTCCAGTTTATAAGATTAGCTTCCTAACCTTTTGCAGGACCCTCCATCACTGTAATAGAGATTATGATGAGCCTTTGCCTCCAGTTTTGCTCCTACTGCTCCTCGTCCTTTCATCTTTTGTCTTGCCATCTGATGAACACACACCCAGCTCCTCCTGCTTCCTTGAATCCCTCCCGCCCAGCTCCCTGCGCAGCTGCTCCAGTGCCTCCCTTTCCCGCTCGATGGCCCGGCCCTCCTGCTCCTGGGCCCTCCTCAGCTGCTCTATGGCCTGCCTCTCGCGATCCAGAGCCTGGGCCTCCTGGTCTCTGGCCCTCTTCATCTCCTGCTCCTGGTCCCTCCTCAGCTGCTCCATCATCTCCCGCTGCTGCTCCAGAGCTCGTGCCTCCTGCTCCTGAATCCTGCGCAGCTGCTCCATCAGCTCCTTCTCTTGCTGGAAAGCCTGGGCCTCCTGGTCTCTGGTCCTCTTCATATCTTGCTCCTGGGCTCTCCGCAGCTGCTCCGTCAGCTCCCGCTGCTGCTCCAGAGCTCGTGCCTCCTGCTCCTGAATCCTGCGCAGCTGCTCTATCAGCTCCTTCTCTCGCTGGAAAGCCTGGGCCTCCTGGTCTCTGGTCCTCTTCATCTCCTGCTCCTGGGCCCTCCGCAGCTGTTCCGTCAGCTCCCGCTGCTGCTCCAGAGCTCGTGCCTCCTGTTCCTGGGCTCTCCTCAGCTGCTCTGTCAGCTCCCTCTCTCTCTGCAGTGCTCGTGCCTCCTGCTCCAAGGCCCTCCTTATCTGCTCCTGCTCTGACTGCCCCACAGTTATGACTTTCATAACATCTGAATGGGAGAAAACAGAACCTGAGAAGAGTGGCTGTGTGCCACCATTCAAACCATCTATTTGCCCCTAAGGTTTCAGGGCCCCCTTTTGGCCACAAAGAGTCACCACACTAAATATTAAATATACACATTCCTTATTAGGAAGATGCTAAAGCAGCATGTTCTGCTGACCAGCCAGTTAGCTATGATTTTCTGACTCTACTCCAGTGTTTCCCAACCCAGTCCTTGGGGAACCCTGGACAGTCCATGTTTTTGCTTCCTCTCAGCTCCTTGCGCACCTATACCAGGTATTCGGTGTTACTGATTGGCTGGGAGCTGGGAGGGAGCAAAAACGTGGACTGTCTGGGGTTGCCCGAGGACTGGGTTGGGAAGCACTGCTCTACTCGATAGCTATTTACTCGTTGAATGTGAGTAGGGACTGGGGCCCCCTAAGTGACTTTTTGAAGGGGATCCAGAAACAACAAACCAGCCCCTTCCAGAGAACCTGATGAAAACAAGTTTCCTACAGAATCACCTGCATTTCCTCCAGTGCTCCTGCCAGCTTCCTCTTGCAAAGATGGCCGCCCCAAAGCGCAATACATTGTGGGCCCTGCTACCCGCTGCTCCGGGCTCTGTCCCGTTGCTCTGCTTTCCACATCGCTGTACTCCCTGGGGTGCTGGTTCTGTAAATGTTTGAGAAGGCGGATCTCATTGCCCCATCTTTGAACATAACAGGCAGAGTGCCAAGCTGCTCTCCTGCCCTACTTGATAATACAGCCATACCACACTGAAGGGAGACGGGGCTTCATCACCAATCCCGCCGGCTGTATCATTAAACTCTTCTCTCTTCAGCACTCTCTGTACTGTGGTTCCTCCCCCTACTGCAGAATCTGAGCTTTCTGGAAAAGATTGTCCATATGATTAAAAGGGTAAAAAAATTCTATGTACTATCATTAAAGTAATTCCACTATCCCAGAGAGCAAATAGCAACAACCAGTTGCAATGCCCCAGTTTCTGGTGCAATAAACAGAATCTTTACTTCATGGCAGAATTTGTCTAAAAGGTGTTGCCATGATGCTAAAAGGGCTCAAATACATCAAAATTAACAAATATTTGAGTCAACTTTACAAACTACTTTTACACCAATACTTGACTGCAAGATTGCAGTAAATTATAAAGGCAGCTATTCCATGCAAGGAATAGCTACAAAATATAAAACCAAGCGATCTGACATATTTTTAATGATTGACTGAATGTTACAAAATTGTAACAAAATTCGCGGTTCCTAATTTTTTTGTTTTAGTACTATCACCCAACAGGCTATTGCTGCTATATATTCATATTCGCATTATATTTACAATGCATCTGAAATTGTTTTGGGGGAAAAATAGGTCTACCTAGTTAAAATATTTAGAATACACATGCTTGTTTTAAATCTTATAATTTGTATTTAAAAATTGTTTTTCCACATTTCGCAGATTCCTTATCACGGATGTAAATGAAGCAGAGTCCGTAATAAAGTAATCCGTATTTCCCCTGATCACTGTTAAATCGTCTGATACACGGCAGTCCAAAGCCGGCTGCCGGGAAAGTATCTTAAAAAAAAAAACATTTAATTTCCAAAATACTTCGTTCTCATCGTTCACACGGATTAACCAGTGCCTGATATTTTGTGTCTTTTTGCCTGTTATATTTGACAGGAGTTCCTATCACTGGCCACAGACGCCGAAACTGGGTGACTACCACTAATTAATGCTAGAACATCGTGCATCTACGTGGTAAATACAACAACTTCTGTATATAAAAAAATAAATCTTAGAATTTTCGGCTGTTTTACTGGAAACTGAAAACCTTTACATGATCACATTGTGCAATCTGATTTATCTAGCCGTGGTCACCAAATAAACTCATGGTACCTAAGTGATCTCACAGAGACGCCGTCCTGCCGCCTGCTGAATACTGATGAATTACCAATGATTAATTATTAGGTACAAATATCTAATTATTTATTATTAATTAATTATTAAGTACCGGTTATTAATTATTTACTAATCACTAAGTGATCTCACAGGCACTGGTCTCCGCATGAACTATCAAGTATCCTGCGCCCCGCTACCTGAGTAATGGCCGCACTGTACACCCGGTACGGGCTGCTTCCTGATCCCTCCGGCCACTTCGTCTCTTCTTTTCTTTGCCTGTAGGTCGGCGTACTCGGCGTGGTGCTTTAATCTCAAATGCCTGCGCATGTTACTGGTGTTGCCATGATGCTGGATGGTCTCCAAACATATGAGGCAAACTACTTTTTTCGCATCTTTGCCGTCTTGGTAATACAGCCACACCGCGCTCCACTTTCTGGACGCCATTCCCCGGAAAGGGGGGTAAACAGGACTGAGAGTCCTGGGAAGGACGAGTCTTCCTGAGCGAATCCTCCCAACCAGCCGTTCGTGCAGATTCGCTTCAGGAAGCGATTCGTTCAGCTGAATCGAATAGGAGAAACAGCGTGAGATTGACACTTGCCTGACCCAATAGAAAAGCAAGTCTAGCAAACATATCGTCATTTCTACCAATCAGAGATTGAATTGAGTGGAAACGCCCACACTGCCATAGTCACTCTCATCGTTCAGGCGGGTCATATGTTAACATCGGACGGGAATGCGGGGGTTCAGTCCTGCGTGTGGCAGTCCTTAGTATTAATTTAATTTTCTTGTTCGTGTAATAATGTTTAAATTACGCAATTATGTGGGATTTAGTAGAATTGTTTTCATAAGCAGTGGAATATGTTATGGCGCTTCACTTTGCTAGGGGGCAGCATATCGAAAATAGGAAGTCCATCCGTGAGCGTGATTTGCTCTCAGCAGGTACAGATTGTAATATAAACAAGTTTTAAAAAGTAAATGGGTGTGTTGCAGCTTTGGATATCATCATGTTTATTTCCCCCCCCCCCAAAAAAAAAAAGAGTTAAAAAGAGATTACAAATGTAAGAAAATAATTTATGGTTATGATTACATTAAAATTCTTGTGTGAAGTGCTGATGTTTATGTGGAAAGCTTTTGGTTTTAATAGATTTATGTTTTAGGCATTATTATACATCCTTAACCTGGACACTAGTCTACACTCTACTAACGCATACATATAGACGGTAGCAGGAATTTGGAGAACTCACTGGAAATGCTCCCAGGCTCAGGGACGACAAGCATACTCTTGCAGGCATGAGGTCATAGTGCAATCCGGTGAGCTCTTGTTCATCAGTATTATTAGATTTCTTGTGTGGGTAGCGTAGTGTCTCATTAGGTATCATTCACTGCACACATCCGGTGGTGGGGCTTTAAATAACACCTCTCTTCTGTGTCACATAGGATTGCAACTGCATTCCAAAGACATGCAGTTAGTCTACTTGGCATCTCTAAGCTAACAGTGGTGCTATGATTGTGTGTGTGTCCTGCATCCTATCCAGTATGTACCCCTGTCCTGTGCCCTGTACCCATGGATACAGGCTCCTGGCCCCCTGTGACCCTAACCGGAATATATGATTGGAAGATCACAGGACTGAAAAGTAAACAACCATCTTAACTAAGTGATAAAACTCTTGGTAAAAGTGGAGAAAGGTGCTGAACCGGCTGTGCAGGATTCCAGCGCTGGGGTCGAGTTTCGTCAAACAGGCAGGCAATGTGTTTAAACCCAAGGCAATCTCAGAGTAAAAAGTACTTCCCAGACACGTGGCTCAAATGCAGATGACACTGTACACTATTGAATATGGACATCACAGTGCAAATCAAGTAATCTAAAACGATAATTAGGTTATTAAATTAGGTTATTAGACAATTAGTTGTTATATTTTTGGACATCTACCAGGATGTAAAACATAGGAAAGCACACAAACATTTGCACTTCTTAATTACGCACCCCTAGAGCGTTTAAATGTCAGAATACCTTACAGAGCATGATGAAGGTTCTTTATATAGATGGTATGCACTGCTGGAACACTCAGTGCAGTAACCGACAGACTCTCAGAACGTATTTCCCCACAGAGCACAGAGGCGATTATGCAGTCAGAGTTTTTTTGGATTGTAGCTCATGCTCGTGTCTCTGAATAAGCAGCAGATGTTCCGTTAATCTGCCCTGATTCATGCGCGAGGTGCACTCCCTCCTGAGTCATTATTAAGTCACAATGTAAATGTGGTCCAAAGAAAGCAAACAGCACGAGGAGCATCTGAGCAAATTATCACTGCAAGGGATCAGCTATAAAATGCAAACCTTGTAACTTATCATATACAATCACATTACACTTTGTTTCAATAACTCAAACTGTGGATATTTATTGAAGCAAAATTGCATTCAAAGTTTTTTTTTATGAAAACAACTTAAAAACACTTTTAATAACACTTAAAATTAACCCTATTAGGCACAAATAAATATCAAATCAACACTTAGATTTTCTTGCTCTAGCACTAAACAAACTTAGTAAACAGAGCAGACAGCAGGAATTATAACAGGAAAAAAATATATAAATACAGTGTTTCAGAACGACTACCAGTTTATGTACTTTAGACACTTATGCACTCAAGCACAGAGTGTGGACAAATACCCCCCTCGGACCCGGGTCCGCAGTGCATCTGACTGCTGTACATTCACGATACATCAAGGAAAGGCTTGCTGATGGAATGATAATCAGGAAAACTGTGAAATTAAAAGCACCAAGAACACAGAGAAACCCTCAGCTATCTGCAAAAAATTACCCACCCGGGTCCCTCAGACAAAATATTCAAAAAAACAAGACCAATATGTAGCTTATGATGATGACAAGCACCTCTGCTTTCTTCCAGCGTACTTTTTATTTTGTATGTTAGGCAATCTGTGAACCTAAAAAGGTTCAGTTCCAAGTTTTAATAATGGAATGTTAATTATTTAACATGCAATATTATCCGACTTACTTACCATACAGTATGAAAGGGTTATCTGTCGTCGGTATTGTAAACACCTTCCACCTCACTCACAGGCGGGAGATAGAACAGTCCAGTCTGAACGCATCACTGGGCACAGTAATATTTAAGCAAGATCTCCTTGGAGATTTTAGTTTTACTCTATTCACTCTGCTCCGCATTACACTTGTACAGTTGACTACACTGTAACTCACCGTGAAATGTTTCTGACAAGACCGCAACATTTCAGGAGACCTTCGAGACAAAGACCCATGCATCCACTTAGCAGCATCCTAAACTGCAGCGAAGAAAGCAGGAGCTTAATTTGCTTATATAAATAAACAGATTTAGTTTCAGTGATGTGACAAGCAGTACCAGCTACGGCTGCAATCAGATGATGCTGAGATTCTGCTTCAGCTGAAAGCATTTTATAGAATTAGTAGTCAGGTTTTGAGATTTCGATTTTGTTTATAGAAAAAACAAACTCACAATCCTAAAATCGTCCAATTATGTATCATCTAACAGTGGAACACTAACCAGTGATGTCACACAGAAGGTACATAGGGAGAGCACGGACCAGCTCTCAGAGGGCCCCTGATGCTCGCACCCGAGTCAGCCGTGGGGGGTAGGGTCAGGCCTAGGGGGAGGGGTCTGTACAGACAGTAGGACAATAAAACACCACGTCCGCATGGCAACATAAGCTCACAGATGAAAAACATCAACCTTGCTTCCCTTAAGGAGAACCAGAAACTAAACACATACACTCCACTGATCCAGTTACAAAGTTCTGTTGGATCTGATAAACCACACGGACTCCCCAGGGGATCTTTCCAGAAGACCCACCCTTAGAGAACAATGGACTCGTCTGAGGATCCACCACTCCCAGTTCATGACTCGACGGCACCGCCCCCGAACTCCACCCCTCGGTCCCAGGGGAGGTTTTTGGTTGGCCTGCAGGATATCCAATCACGCAGAGCGGAACATATGCAGAGGCGCTGTCGTTCGAGACGCCTCAAGTCCACGTCTGGGCCGGGGGAGCCCACGTGAACCCACCCCCTCAGGGATTATTCCTCTGCAGCACTTCACACAGATAATGGTTGGCGTCGGGTTCCTCCGTCATCACGTCCACACGTTCCCACTCACCCGTGCGGCTCGACCGCTTGATGGCGTCCACCACGGTTTGCACATACAGGCCGTCCTCGAAGGAGGCCGCCGCTGCCACGGGACGCAGGTCCCAGGTCCGCCGATCCTCCTGGTCCTGGAAGGAGAGCCGCAGGGCTTGCACCATGCAGGCCATCCCCTTCAGGTAGGGGGCAGGGATCTCTCTTGTTGCCTCCCCCAGGTCGGTGTCGGACGTATCCATGAGCAGCAGCTCCTCCTGGGAGGTGCCATTGCGCTGGCCGTACAAGTCGCTGCCGCGGGCCACCAGTCTGCCAGCTGAGCCCACCACCATGACCTCATGCACGAATGCGCCCGGCATGTTGAAATTGAGTGTGACAGTGCAGCAGACCCCGCCCCCAGTCCCACCCCCGGGCCCACCCATCAGCATCTGGAAGAAGCAGAAGTCGTCGCTGGTGACGCGGCGGATGCCGCGGATGGCGCCGTTCTGGCCCACGAAGGTGCGCAGCAGCCCGTGGACGCGCTCGGCCCGCCGGCCCGTCAGGTGGCTCAGCAGGTCCACCAGGTGTGAGCCCATGGAGTGCAGGCCGCCGCCGCCCATCAGCTCGTCGCATGTCCAGCCGTAGGTGTCGCTCAGCAGGCTGCCCCAGTAGACACGCGCGTCACACACCTGCAGCTCGCCCACGTAGCCTTCGGCCAGCAGGTGGCGCATGCGAGCAAAGGCGGGTAGGAAGCGCAGCACGCCGCCCATCAGGCTCATGAGCTGAGGGTAATACCGCGATGCTGTCACCATCTTGAAGGCGTCAGCCGACGTGGCTGCCTTCTCACAGATCACGTTCTTACCGATTCCTGGGAAGGGCGGGAGGGGGGTGAGTTAGCCACAGTGACCACTGCCCGGTCAAAGGCGATTGGAGGAGAGCGGTGCTAAATTATAGAAGTGCATGATTTGCTAAATATAACCATTCATATCTTAGGCAGAGCAGCACCATAGAGTGTTCCTCAACACCAACAAGGCAAAGTGTGGTCTCAGCAAAACCGGTCTTGCTAACCCTCCAAGAACGAAGTTGAATTCTCGCCAAGCGAGCTTGATGAGCCAAATGGCCTCCTCTCGCTTATAATTTCTTGTTTATCTTTTAAACTTCATATTTTTTTAAAACTGGATATTTGGAAGATGGATATAACTGGAAGATGACCTGAAATGGGTACGTGGGAACACAAGTATTGTCAAGTATGTATTTTGAGAAACAGGGATATAAGTGATCAATCTGATCCGGTATCAGCTGCCTACTGCACTGCACGTCCATGTCCAGTGGGAGTGTATCCGTTTCCGTCTGGACCGCATGTGGCCCGAGACAGGAAGGGCAGCCTTCAGCCAACCCATGTGCCAGAACAATGCACTCCCACCTGAGACTCGCCCCCTCGGGAGGAAATCCGGCCCTCTGCCAAAATGCCTGCGTCTTCCTGTTTGCTCTGACGTCCCAGCAGCGTCCACACATAAACGCTGTGTGATACGCAGTGACTACGGCCTGGCAAACTGCGCCATCGCGATCTGCAACGATCCGCACCGAAGCAAAACAGGCCGAATATGCCTGATCGCAGAATATCCATCCAAAACATACGATACAGAAATGTGGCTCTACCAGTCTGTCCTGCCTGATGCTGCTGCTGAGGTAGTTATGGGGTAGTTACATTACCATAGAAACAGTAAGGAAACAATGACATCGTGACCCTGAGGGGTAGCTAGCCATGCAAATCACCTGGTGGAGTCCAATACACACACAGCTTTTGGGCACACAGGTTCAGGCACCTCGCGTGAATTAACCAGGTCGATCTGCCCAGGTCCTCTCCCACCACACCCTCCCGATTTCCATAAGTAACCACCACTGCCCCCATTGCCCAGCTCCTCCACCCTCCACCAGGTCACCCTCCCCCCACCCCCGTCTGGCCTGAAAATCAGACCCCAATCATAAACGGAATGCAAGACCCCCACACACAGGAAGAGGAAAGAGGTCATCTCAGCAGACTTCCTGCTGCACCGTCCACTCCTGGGCTGAGAAGAATGCTTCCTAGCCTTCGGCAGATATCAGAAATCCAGCTCGCAGCTGGCCGTGAAGCGCATCTCTGTGGATGTGACCGCCAGTAACAAGGCTCTCTAATCTGCACCCGGAAGCTGGGGCAGGAAGCCGGCGTCACTGCACAGGAATTCTCCCTCGGTAAATATAACAAGGAGGAGCCGGAGGCTTCCCAAATCTGATTAACCAGGAGTAGGCGACCCAGCCCGCAGGTTTCAGAAAAGTGCCCTGAACTGAGTACGAAGCAGCGTGTTGCAACACAGACACTCCAACGCTACTGACATGTACATATATCATCCTGCAGGCAAAAGCATGAGAATCAAAGGTAGAGGCACAAACAGCAAACAACACCTGGCCCACTTAAAAACAACCAGACAATTATGGTATGGAAAGGAATCCTCTCTGAGCTGCTTATCTGCAGGACTGCGGCCAAAAGCTCTGCCATAAATCCATATCAGGTTGTGTCATGTTGAGCATGAAGAGGGAAGCATCCGCAGCCTCCGCCCCGCATCCCCGTGCCATGGGATGGCATGAAAATAGTCTAAACAAGTTGCTTTAACACAAGTACATATCGAGGGGAAACAGTTGGCGTGGCCAAAAGCTCTCCCATGTGTCCAAATCGTCACGTTCTGTGCGAAGCCTTAGACAAACCCTATTGTGTTCCACTAAATGCCTGCATATTTTGATATGACAAAGTTTTTCTTGATTTAAATCCTGGATTTCTTTAAGATTTGTTCTGCAAAACACCTCCTCCCTACCAGGATTCCCAGCCCTCATGGGTGAAACACCCCCCCCCCCCACTCCAGTTTATGCTACGCCACAGAGCCCAGCCGTGCAGTAACTGTGAGCCGGGCGGGGCTGCTTCAGGACGGGAAGGGAAAGCAAATGAGAGCAGGCGACGCCACAGACAGGAATGCACACTATCAGCCCGAATCAGCCAGTGCGGAGTTTATACAAGCCGTGCGTGAGCGGCAGGGCTGCTGATCAGGGGAGCGCGACGCTAGCCAAGCTCCAACGCCAACCCTTTAACTCTGCCCAAAATCACTTTACTTATATGCAGAATTTATTTATTATTTCACACCTAATTCCATCTCATGCTGCTTCTGACTGCAAGTAGTCTAGAGTATGTAAAATTTCATGTGCACATACTCGTAAAGATCTTGATTCACACGCGGGGCACCGGAGCAAAATAACCCCAGATATGTGATGTGATGCCATAGGGTCAGGTGACCGCCTAGAGGCGTGTCTCTCACCGAGGGCCTTGACGGCGATCTGGCGCGTCAGGGGTGGAGGGATGTTGACGCAGACAAGGTCGACGTCGGGGTGCAGCAGCACGTCGTCCGTGCGGCTGGTGTAGAAGGGGATGCCCAGCTCGCGTGCCAGTGCCCGGGCCTCTTCCTCCGTGCGGCCCCACACGGCCTGCACCACAAAGCCTTCTGCCTGCAGCAGCGGCACCAGCACCCGTGCCGTGCTGCCCGTCCCAAACACACCCACCCCTGGCAGCATGGCCCCCCTACACGGCACGTCACAGACGGTGGCACATCACCGGGAGGCCACTCCGGAACGGTCGGGCGCTACTGCTGTAAGAAAAATAAAGGTGGGTGTTAGCATTAGCACCCTGAATAAGATACTTAGTATTTCACAGTTTAAATTATTATTAAATATTCTGGCCTATGATATTACACGGTACACTGGATGCCATCCCCCCTGCACAGTGCATAGTCACTGCGCTACACACAGCAGTCTGAGCACAGGGCCAGGTTACCAAGTACATTATCAGTAGCCACCCATAAAATCCACAAATAAGCAGCAGCTAAGTTGTCTATACAGGGTCCAGCTTGAGGAGCAAAGTGCAAAGAGACAAGCTGGCGGCACCTGGAGGGTGAAAATGTCGGACCGTGACTTACCTGCACTGCCTCTGGACCTTTTTCCTCCTTCCGCAGGATATTTGCCTGCTTTTCCCTAAAACCAAAGCAGCAAGATATGTTAACACACCACAGGCACATGGCCCATCAGATAGACAGGAAGGGGTCGCTCATCACTATGCAAATTAAAGCCGCTTTTGATTGGCCGTTGCTGGCGTATCAGGGTTTACCGAACCGGCCGGCACCACCTGTCCGGCCCGCAGCGCACCGACCTGTTCTATCGTCTTTTTAAATAGGAACTAAAATAAGGTTTCCGGTGATAACAAAACTCTAACAGGCGCACCGCGGGCTGACAGTAAATCAGACCGACACCAGGAACGCGTCCTTTTCGGTTCGAGAGATTTAAACCCATTACCAGACACCCATGCGGCTCGTTTTTCTTCTGCAAAATACAGAGTAGTTAATAAATGACGTAGAGCGGCGCCGGAGGTGCCCCCGACAGCCTGCGTCGGCCAAGCCGGGTCTCCGGGGGGGATGCGCTTTACCTTCCGGCGGCTTTATCGGGCTACTTACCGCTACGGCGATGTAATATGCATATAACAAGCCACGGTATCTTACTGTTGTTATTGGCGACGTTTCTGTACCTCCAGCAGGGCTGTGAGCTGAGCGGCCGGTGGCTGTCCCTGGCCGGTGTCAACGCTCCGCGGAGGTGGGTGGAGAAGACCCTTCGGCTGCCTCGGGCCGTCGGCGCGCAGCTACATTTGGGGAAACCTGCTGGCCCAAGCTCGCCAGGGAGAAGGTTGGGTTAATCCTCACAGTGACAGTCGCTGTGTAGGCTAATCGCAGGTAGCCCGCAGGGTCACCAATGAGATCCGTACGTGGGAATACGAAGCGATGCAGACCCAGACCTTCCAGAGCTCCGCCGCGGACTGGAGGCAGCGAGGCTGCGCAGATGAGCCGCACCGCTGGAGGCGAGCCTGGCCACGCCCGTCCCAGAACCTGACCAATGGCATCGCGCTCATACGGAGCCAGCCAATAGCAGCCCATATCGCTCCGTCTCATCTGGAGTTCGCCATAAACTGTGATCGATAATACAGTCGTTTCATGCACGCCTATAAGACAACAAAACGGTCCATTTCACATTTATATTTAAAGAAAGTGTACAATGTTTACTATGACCTTAGGGGTTTATGCAGGGAACTGCAGAGCTATACTTGTAAGACCTGAAAAGGAAGCAAACGATGACAAGAAACTGAACTGTATCATGTGGATAAAGTTTTAGGTGTTTTCCAAAGTTAATTCCATCCCATTAAACGGTTAGCTATTATTTCACTAAGTTGAAGGTTTCTTTGCTTCTAATTATTAAAATTGGGTTATCCAGACATGCCTGAAGAGTATCATTCGCTGACTCCAAATGTCATCTGGCTTCTATAACTACTTCTTCAGCACACAGTCGCGGTGGTTTTAGGACACAAGGCAGGGGAGACCTTGGATGGGATGGAAGTCTCTGGATGGAATGCCAGTCTTCGGGCAGACATTCAAACGCTGTGGGAACCCTAAACAGCATGTTTTTAAACTGGGATGAGACCAAAAACATAGTAACGTACACACAGTTGAAATGAGGCGCTAGGGGGAAATGAACCCAAAATCCAGAGGTGTTAGACCACAGTGCCACTTATTCATCCACCACATATTCATTATTAGTAACTTATCTAAACGTCATGAGACATTTGCCATGTGACAGGAAGTGGGAGACCTTCCACTCAGGTTCACCACTCATCCATGTCCATGAATTAAGAACACCGTAGGAGGTCCTAAAACTCTTATCATAGCTACAGTTCTGTCGTCTCCAAAAACTTAAAACGATCCTACGGAGGTATACATTAATCGTGAGGGGCATTTGAAATGCACCCCAGCAGTTGAAGTACTATAACAGAATTACCAAACCGGCTTCCTCTCTAAGGGTTATCGCGCACAGCACCTGCGGTTCTCTTGGTGGTGTTGCAGCCACGGACTCACGGACCAATTCCAGAATGCTAACAAGTTAAAAGACGCTTCAACTGGCAGATAAACAATGACGTCATTGACTCACGCTAACGTGCCAGGAACTACTGCCAAGGACACCTCCGACCAACATTACCGCTGTTAGTAAACAGCAGCAGAACGGGAACTGAACGCCTCTTTCGGAGATTAACATAATAGAAGAGGAAAACACTTTCTCTTTTTCCAAATAAGGGTTATTTTTTTTTGGTGGGTCGGGGTATATTTAGTTTGCAATGTTCATTGTAGTAAAATAAGTGTGCGCAATTCAAAAGGGAGTATGTTCTGTCAAAGTTCACATAGCAGAAAATAGACTTTAACAGTCGCTATTTGAAACAAGTTCTCACAAGACAGTGCTGATGCTTGCACAACTTAACGGTTGGGCGTTATTTTGCTACATGCTATCCCTTTAATGACCAGCAGAGGTCATAAATAGAACAGCGTGTTATTGTAATGTTTCTGGGGGACCTGGAGCCCAATCACAGGCAGCGGACACATTACTGAGAAGGGTGCTGTTCCATGGCAGGCCACATACGACACAGGGAGAACATGTCATTTACACACACACACACACACACACACACACACACACACACACACACACACAGACACAGACACAGGTCAGGGGCTTGATAGGTCTAGGCCAGGTTACAGGCAAGGACAGAAAAAAAAAAAGATCAAACATATTGCACTTAATGTTATTTATTAGAGTACTTTATAGCATTAACACAAAACCCTGCATCTTTACTTGTGTAATATATAACAGATCTTCAGGAACAGGACCCTAAGGGCAGCCATTGTTCCTGAATCCACTATTGTCAATATCCATCTGTGTGAAGAGCTCACATGCAAGTGGCTGTCCTTTGGAACTACTTTGCTTAATACATCACTGAACCAGTCTGATGCCTTTTCACTGGGGGACAGCCAGGTGGCACTCAGGAGCAGAAGAGTTGTGAAATGGAATGTGAAGAGGATCAGGACCAGCACAACCATGCCGTTTCACCTCCTCGGCTTGGGCACGACCTTGTTCCCGCTGGTTGCCACGGGGATCAGCAACCTCCTGTACTCTTGTGGGAGGTACCTCTCAATGAGCACGTTTAACGGCATGCTGTCCGTCACGAACCCTTGTCTGTTGGCAAAGAGGATGAGAAAAAACTTCACGCAGTATTCATCTAAGCCTCTGGGGGGCGCTGGTCTGCACAACAAAAGGCTATTACAGAGAAAGCATACAGCCACCTAATGTGATTTTTGGTCATTTTATAGTAGAAGTTTATTCCAAGCACAGCAAGTACCCCTAAGGGGTTCCTGTATGAAGGAGGCCCAGCCCAGACCTCTGTATAGGGGCTGGTTTGTCATTTCTGCCCACCCCCCGCACCCCTAGTGTAGTGACTGTTTGTGGCCAACAGGGGCCTCCACAGAAATATATGCTTTGAGTGGTGACAAACGCCATCATTGCCTCTGTATGCATCGAACAAACACTACATTGTACTACCAAACAATCATATTACAGTATCATATTACAGCAGCGATTCTGAAGCGAAGAGGCTAATAGATGCCAAGTGAGAGTGACAAGAGAATGCCAGACAAAACTGGTATTCTTTAGCAAAAAACCGCAAATGAAATGGAACAGACCTCCGCAGGAGCAGCTCTACGTCCTCCAACTCAATGGTCTTCCTCTTGGCATGCCTGGCGTACGCCTCCAGGTCCTCAGACAGCCGACTGAAAAACTTGTCTATGCTGTGGAACAGATCAGGGGTTCTGAACGAGAACAGGCACACGCCCCACCTGCAAACTTCAGCCAAGTCCAGGTAGTGTGCCGCAAAAATGGTGGTACCTCATTGGCTGGCTCTTAAGGGTCTGCATCCAATGAGAGGTCTCTTACTCATATTTTGGAATATACTGAAGCAGTTAAGCATGAACTGACTGGTTCAACTAGGACTTCTGCTGTCACAACCAAAGATCTGTATTAAAATGTGCAAAAGCACTTCAGAGTGAAGGTCAAGTCATACTTCACTACCCCCCCCCCCCGTGTGCTTTTGGTTGGGGACGAGGGGGTGCGATGTAAATTGTCATCAAGTATTGGCATGTGTAGCCCAGATTTGTGTGTCAAGTGAAAACCTTGTGCTTCTGTGCACATCAACCAGGCATGTGCAAGATTGAATAGGCATTTCCATTAGGTGGCAGCGTGGCCATTCACAGATCAGCGGTCAACGACAAAAGTGTAGAGGAAGAAGGGTTATTGTTGTTGTAACAGTAGTTACAGTGCACAGCTGTATGAGGAGAGTTGGAGGTACCTGCATATCTAAATTTTCCCCACACGGTCCAGACAGTATACTGAGGTGTACGGTATTTTAAAAAGCAGCACCGTTCCGCCATTTTGAAATCTTGGTAATAAAATTCACCAAATGGGTAGGGGTCCTGGCTAATTTTGTTGCAAGGATTTCAAAATCCCACGTTATGCTTCATGACCATAATACTTAACACCTTACCATAATACTGCCCAAGCCTTGACTAATAACTTTAGAACTTCATAAAAAGTTTACCCTCGCTACACTGCTTGTATTTGTGTCTATTGCAATACATCTGCCCTCCCCTGGTCTGGTGGAATATCACTGTTTGCATGCACCAACTGCAGCCATATATAGTATGAACACAAGCTGCTGCACACGAAAATTCATAGCGTACGGAATCGCATGCGGAAAAGTGAAGTACGAAATAGGCATAAATAAAGGAAATACTGACACCATGGTTAAAGGCAGAACAGCTTGTGCCGACACCCCCTTTTCAGACAAAGGGATCCTATGGTGTAATAAGTGAGATCTGAGGAAGAACTAAGGAGAACATGATATCAAAAATGCTGTCTCTGCATCTAACTGGAGCTGAAGGTTTTGTGCAACCACCAGTACCTGTTTAACGAATGACCAATACAGAAGGATAAACCCAGTTTGGTTGGCTAGCCTACACTGATCTGTGAGGCTTTGTTAGCAATGGTCATGGTCCTGACTGCATGCAAGTGATGAAGCCAATGGGAAAGAGCATACAGATGACTGAGGCATTGTGGGTACCAAAGGGCCTTTATCCAGGCAGCCCCAGCAGGACAGCCCCACCCAAGAGAGGAAAGGCAATGCCCCACCCTGAATTCCGACTGCCTTACACTTCCTTCAGCACCGGGTAGACATCTGAGGACACGCTGGTCTTGGCGAAATGCTTGAAGACTGACATCAGGTAGCTCTTCGGCAAGCCCGTCTCCTTCTTGGTGGCCGCAGCCTGGCGCTTCCTCTTGGGTTGGGCAGTGGGGGCCTGGGAAGGCTTCCTGGGGGAGGACACAGAGCTCCCGTATGTTACACACATGGCTTTGAAAAGCACGCCCCATTGGGCGATAACAGCGAGCCCCCCCCCCATCAGAAGCATGGCATTACTGGTACAGCCAGCTGCCAAGCCCAGTGTGTCCAGTGCAGGCTCTACGTACTGTGCATTCTTCACCAGTTTGAGGAAGCCAGGCGTGACAGCGGGCCCTGGCGTTTGGGTCGCCTTCTTCTGGCGGACAAAGGCCGGTGTTTTCATGGACAGCTCTTGAGTTTCAGCCAGGGAAGACGGAAACAGGCAGTGTGAAATCTCCGTTTGTGCCATTTGTCATCAGACACAAAAACACAAAACTGGCTGAAACCATTACTTGCATCCTCCATCCATCCTTAGTTTCACTAGTCAGAACTTTTGACTGTAAATATTAAATTATTCTGTGTTTTCGGGTGTTGTGCGGTTCACTGGCTCAGTGGGCATCTCTGCCACCTCATGCCTCCGGGGCGTGGAGCTACGCTTTCGTGGGTGACCTCTGACACCCATTCAGCTCGACATGTACGTAAGCCCTGCTGGATTATAAAGGCAGTCTCCACAATGGATCCTAGTCATAGTTGCAATGCTTGTGTAATAGAGTGTACAATGCACCACCATTTCCATTTAAATAAACCATTTGCAGTGTTTCTTTAGGGCTGAACGTAGCCTTGGTGACTCACCTTCACTCTGGGAGCCATCTTCTTCACTCTCCTCCCCGCTCTGCTGCTGGTTCTCCCTGTCCTCATCTCCTAGATCATCATCAGCGCTGTGCTCACTCAGTGCTGGGGAGGGGGGGCGCATTTCAGCCTCTGGAGACTCCAACTGTTGACTGGAACTCAGGTTCTCCTTGTTCTGGATGTTGTAGCTCTCCCAGTTGGAGCAGCCCGGGGTTACAGCTGCTGTCCCAGCCGTAGACTGCTCCGGCTTCCGCGAGCTCCTCCTGCTGTGAGGCTCCTCCGTGTGTGGGGAGTGGGCCGGGGGGGAGCCCTCAGATGTCTGGCTCCTGCTT